>NW_026705447.1:0-210845 GCF_029867415.1 Vicia villosa | reverse complement strand
ATCCAACCCACCCAATTAATCCCAAAGAAAATACCTTCAGAAAGGGTTTTTCCGATCCACAATCTTTAATCTCCACTCTCACTACGATTATCTTAAACCCTAAGCTGACTTGGGCATTGGAGTGCTAACCATGCTAGTACCCCCTATAAACCGTCGTATCGAATATTAGAAACGTCAATTTAAGATCAATATCCATTAATGACATTGATCTAAGATCAACGTCTCAGGTTCAAGAAGCACCATGATCGCAACCTCCGACCCACAATGTCGCATCACAGTATCACTCAGGAAGCTTCACATTGATGTAGTTTCCGCAATCCTCTCCATTACTAGTTCTATAATGGAACAATGGCACTATTTGTGGGAACGACTTCCGATTCCTACGATTTCTAGGTTTCAAATCCAAATCTCGAGACATTGAATCATAATCACATTCAACCTTCTGATCCGAACAATATTGGAAAGTCTACACACGCCATTCAAATTCTTTGTTCGCACCTCTCTATGTCTTAAAAAGAGACGGAGCACAAAAGTGGGCGCAGAGGTTTGCCGAAGCCAACTCGGTCTCAGCTCCATCGTCAAGATCTGCGATTTCCTCAAGATCCTGTGGATCAACAGGGAGGATGATCTAAGATTTGAACCTAGGATTACACCGACCTATAAAGGAAAATTCCGAGAAAACCAAGCATAAACCCCATTGACCGCCGACCAAGCAAAGACGCTCACGCTTTGAAGCCAATGGCGTGAGGTACTGTTAGAGTTGAAGATAAATAATAATATGTTGTATTGAGTTATTTGATGTCGGGTTTTAGTTGGCAAATAACTGAGTTAAGAAAAGAGTTTGCCTTGGTTGGGTACTCTGATGGGTTATGAGATGAAACTGTTGAGTATAAAGGTTGTGGAATATTACTATTTACTCTATTGATAAGTGTTGTTGAGCACACATGCTAATATTTTTCCTTGTTGATCAGAAATGTTGAATAAATATATAATTATATGCGTCTTGTTGAGATGTAATTACATATAAATTGTTGAGATGAGTAGTTCAGATGAGGAACTACAGTGGTGGCCTGATATTAGCAAAGTTGAAGGTTTAGATAAAGAACCGTTTGTTGGGCAGTATATTGATGTTTTTTGTTGCATTCATGCCAGCAAAACAACGGTCTCACGACCATAGAAAAAGGGTAAGGGAGTCGGTTACGCGAGGGGAAGGTGTTAGCACCCCTCACGCCCATCGTACTCGATGGTATCCACGCTTGTGTCTAAAACTATGGGTGTGTAAGCAAACTGCGCTAATCTAAACTAAAATGCATGCAAAACGTAGGGAAAAGAAAGAATTATACTCGCACGGGCCCTATCCCGCTGCCTACGTATCCTTTTTGAGGAATCAGAGGTACCGTAGCTCGGCTAACTAATTTCTATTTGTTTTGTGTTTTTTAGGTGAGGGAGTTACATTCACACTCCACTGCTCGACCTTTGGAGGCTTATGCTTGGGAATGGAGCGGAAATAACAAGCTCTTAAGAAAAGAAAATCAAAGAGTTTGGTATGTGTTTTAAAGAATGCATGAGGAAGACCTAAGCTAAGGGGGGAAGCTTTCTACCTAATGTTATCATACAAAGGGTACAAGTCTAAACCAAGCTAGCAACCTATGGGGGAAGCGAATGCAAACAAGAATATCACACAAATGAGCTCTGCTCGTAAAGCAAACAAAACCACCGGCACTGGCCGAATGGTAGAAAAACGGTCCCGCCATAGCCAAGGGGAGCGGATCACCCGAGTCAACCAAGCATTAGACCTCGCGAAAATGATAGGGCCATAGACAAGAGGAGCGAGTCCCTCTCAGCAACCAAGCCGTCACGGATCCAAAAGAAAAATGGTGCATGCGTAAACCGAGCATCAGCGTCGAGTGACGCGAGCTATTGGAAATGCGGGGGCCGATTGCATGAACCCTTTTCCTGACATACTCGATAACAAGATCTTGTGCTAGTTCAGAAGCGAACCACGCGTAGCATACGCATACTGAACGGAATCGATGAGACTGGGCGGGGTTTGTTTGCTAACCCTTTCCGCATGCCTTCCATGAGGACTTAACGGAGTGCCATGTAGGTCTTATTACACCGTGACTCCCTGCCGCAAAGCACAAATATAAACACACCAACAAAAACAGAGCCAATTTCGAGGGCTTGGCCAGATGAATGTCTAAGTCCTATTTCTCATGTTAAAAGATAATGCGAAAAAGCGATAAAGTGCAAGAAAGATAAAATGAAATGGGATCAATACCAAACGGATTATGATCCGTAAACTGCAGCGAAGAGAGAAAGAAAACTAGGGAACCGCAAGCGAGCTAGCAAAGAAAAAGCAAATAGTCAGCACACCGATTAGCCATGTAAGCAATCAAAGGTCGACATGCGCGTCGAGCATAATCACAATACACCTGCAAGAGGAACAACCAAACGAAACAAGCAGATATAAAGTAATAGAAACGTGTCTCCAAGATGAGAACACGACACGAGTGAATGAAACCGTGTCCCGCAAATAAAGCGGAACACTCACGTAATAAACGTCGATCAGTGACTATCCAAATGCCTTGCACACTAGCACACAAGTTAGAGATAACAAACATCGCAATCGCAACTGCGTTATTACAATAAACCATAAAGAAATGGACAAGTAATATAAACATGAAATGGACGATGAAACATCAAAGAGAAAACAAACATAAATGATCTACAAATTAATGAAAAAACCAAGCATCTAACTAGATAGTACATTTCACAAGCTTTCCAATGATATAAAGAACATGAAAATCAGAGTTACGAGTCAAAAGATACAAAAGATTGAAGTTAGAAAAGAAAAGGAACAAAAACAGGTAAGGGAACCGGTTTCCCAATATGGGAACCCGGGTTCCATAACAAAAACACACACAGGAACCGGTTCCCCCAGACTAGGAACTGGGTTCCAGGGCATTCTGCCCAAACCACAAACCCAACCAAACAGCAGGAACCGGTTCCCCCAAACTAGGAACCGGGTTCCAGACCCCTCTGTCGGCCTTCAAATACACATCAAGCCACCAGGAACCGGTTCCCCCAAACTAGGAACCGGGTTCTAGGACACGCTGCCAGTTCCAATATTTCTTTAGATTGAGTGGGAACCGGTTCCTCCACTCTGGGAACCGGGTTCTCCTGTATGAAAACCATTTTTTAACAACTTTGAGTGCTTGGGAGCCACTCCCACTCAATCCAAGTCAATGCCAAATCAAACATGCCATGAAGAGCCATCAAAATGCATGTAAAGCACAATGAAACATATGTGGAATCAAGGCACAAATTCAAGGCACTTAGCAATAGTAGGCACATTGGAACAGTCAAAGCAAACATCGATGCGAAACACGTTATAAGCAAGAAGCGAACAAGAATTATACACCAAATCAACAAAGCCAAGCATGTACCAATTACAAAATCGAGCACCATGTAACATCTTATTGAATGTGAATTATAAATTTGTAAATCAAATAAGCCGAATACCAACAATTATGCCAAGTGCGACGCGTCATCCAATTCCACATTCAAATATCATTACCAATGATTATATCAATGCAACAAAGGCCACAAAAATTAGCATATGCAAAAGTGATCAAGCTACACAATGTATTCAAATCACGACCTAAGCATCAAGTAAGGCAATTATCAAGCAAAAGTTTACCACATGCATTTGTACAAACACCTTGAGTGCACCACAAGTCACATATATGAATTTTAACAATTAAGCACACAAAATCACCAACCATTCATAGATCCAAAGCACGTATGTCACAATTCATCATCAACAATCATCAATTACATACAACAATCATTTGATCTAACAAAAAATTCTCATGATCACCACCAATTCAATTAACAACATGCAAATTCACCGATCAATCATCATCAATCAACATTAATCAACAACAAAATATGAATCTAGATTCGAATTCACATAATGATCAACAATTAAGCACTTAATTCAAGATCCAAAAGCTTACCGGATGAAGATCTAAACCGACCCGCGAACACGAACACGACACGAACGCGAACACGAAGCGAAGTCGAAACGCGAATCCTTGGGGAAAGGAGAGAGAGGCGCGTGAGATGTGCAAGAAAGAGGAGGATAATTCGAACTCGAGATCTTGATCTTCAATCCATGTTGTTCTTGAATTTGATGAAGATCAATGAATGTTCACGAAGATTGATGAAAGCTTTGTGATATTTGTGGTTTTAATCCAAGGGAATTGAGAGAAAGTGTTTTTGACTATTTTGGGTGAAGTGAAGTTATGAGAGAATGTGAAGAAATATAGCTTATATAGTGTGAGTAGTGAAATGTCCAAAACGCCCTTAATCATCTCTTTTTTGGCTTGTTTTCGAGGAAACGTGAATCGGTGCAAAGTTTGAAAGTGGGACCAACGTCAACTTAAAGATGACCAAATTTGTGACTCGTAGCCGCGAGAATCGTCTCAATCCGATAAGCGATGAAGAAATTACGCGCGTTTGAATGATGAGAAACGCCGATTCATTTGGCGCGACTGTGCAGAATTTTGTGCGCACCGCTCAAAGAACTCGATAAAACTCATCCTTTGGCTCGAAATCTGAACAAGCATGTGCGACGAAGAATCAAAGTTAAGGAAATTTCCAAGAAAATGCCGCCGGAATGGACTACATACGATAAAAATCAAAGAAGTTATGAATTTTTAAACTTGTCGCAACATACCCGAAAACACACTTTTTACCGAAAGATTACGACGTTCTTCAAAATGCTGGGAATTTTCAGTGCATAATTGGTCTTCGGTCCAAACATATGAAATCTTAATAATGATGACACAGAGCTACAGTTAAAATCTCGAGGGAATCGGACGAGCGGATTGTGAGATATGAACTTTTTCGTGTCCGAAAACCTACATTCAGCACCATTTTTCACTGTAAAATCTCGATTAATTTGCAAATTCGACAACCTTCCT
This sequence comes from Vicia villosa, assembly GCF_029867415.1. Taxonomy (NCBI): domain Eukaryota; kingdom Viridiplantae; phylum Streptophyta; class Magnoliopsida; order Fabales; family Fabaceae; genus Vicia; species Vicia villosa. Next base: position 205,854 of record NW_026705447.1, on the reverse strand, counting down.
CATGGAATTGGCTTCTGAGTCTTGTGAATTTTCGCGGGAGCTTAGCTCATATCACTTTCCAAATAAGACTTGTGAATTTTCTCGTATTTCCACTGTATAAACCCATCCTCACATCATATTTCCTTAAACCCATAAAAACTCTTTATGATTTTTCTTCCTTTTTGAACGAAAAAATAAACGTCTTGGATAACTTATAGCTCAAATAAAGAGGGCAAATTTTAGGGTGCAACAGCTGCCCCTATTCAAACTTCTTGAACCTGACGAGCGAGAAACGAAAGTTTCGAACCGTTGAGGTGGAAGGAGATTGAATACCAGAATGAACTCGAAAATTTGCGCTCTTGATAATTAACTGATCCTACTTGCAACAAGAAGGACTAGGCAACCCCATTGCTGAGGGAAAAAACTTCAATTGGTCTGGGCACCAAGAGAAGGTTGACATCTTCGGTTGATCTGGATATCAAAGCGAAACAGACGTCTTTGGCCGATCTGAATATCGGAAATAAGAATGTCTTCAACTGATCTAGGGACATCAGGACTGAGCAGACATGTCTTCTTCTGGCGAAAATAAATCGTCAGGTGGGTGGACATCCTCAACTGATCGGAACCATAAGGAATGTGTCCTTCTACTGATCTGGGGGCATCAGGAAGAAAATGGACCTCCTCAACCGATCTGGGGGCATCGGGAATCAAGATTGTCTTCAACTGATTTGGGGATATCAGGACTGAGCAGACATATCTTCTTCTGAACGAACTAAATCTTCAGGGGATGGATATTTCCGACTGATCTGGGGCATCAGAGGGCTTGCTCCTTCGGAAGATCTTAGAGATCCGGAGGCGGTTCTTTCAACTGAACTGAATTTCAGGATAAGAACAAATATTTTCAACCGATCTTGGGACATCGGGAATAGGAGTGTCTTCAACTGACCTGGCGATATCAAGAATAATAGACAGTCCTCTTCTGATGAAATAAATCATCAGGAGACATCTCCAACTGATCTGAGGCATCAGTGGGCTAGCTCCTTCGGAAGATCTGGGAGATCCGGAGGCGGTTCCTTCAACTAATCTGGCTATCAGGATAGGAACAAATATCTTCAACCGATCTGGGGAAATCGGGAATAAGCATGGCTTTCATCTGGTCTGACAATGTCAGGGAGAGGAAGACAAACTTCTTCTGATTTAGATATCAGGATAAGAGCCTGTAATGATTAGGCGAGCTGCTCTCGGGGAAGCATTTTGAGATTTGGATGACTTTCCTGTAGAAAGTTTTCCTGTAGAAAGAACAGATATGATATGATTTATGCATGATGCATGTATGAATGTTTATAGAATAACGTTCCTAAGAAGGAAGACGCTATACGTTTTGAGAACGCAATGCGAATGATGCATGATTTGGACGGTGCTTAGGGAGACTGCGGAGAAGCACTGCATTGCTGAAGAAGTCCTAGAGAGAGTATGGACTCTACGGGGAGGAAAAAACGAGTGACCAAGAGTCACAAACTGCGAGCTGGCAAAGATGGATCAAAAATCTGTTGGAGACGATCAAATCTAGACGTGGGCTCTGGCTGGGGAAATGAATCCTGCTTGGGGATAAGGAATCTAGCATAAGACCCTTTTGTGAAAACACCTCCACTGGAGGAATAAGATAACTCTCTTGGGGAAAACAGGTCAAACTGCTGGAGAGAAACGCCCTACTGGGGAAAATGAGGCATTCGGGCAAGGAACCTCATTAAGAGCTTGCTGGGGAATCAGATACCATTCAGTCATGATTCAGCTGGGGAGAAAGGTATTCCACCGGGGAATAAGACTTCTGAAGCACGGAAATTGCATTGAGATGTGCTTTGCTGAGGAGATGAGAATCTTGGAACAAAGAAAACCTCGTCTGGATGTACTCAGCTAGGGAATGAGAACCTCTCACTCGGTTAAATCCGCCGATGTGCTGACATGGTGTACTCGAAAGGATGTACCTGCGAGATAAACACATGAAAATGCCCCAAGACATAGCATGGAGTCTTTGCCTGTCATCCTATTTACACAAAACTTTGAAGTAAATTCAAAGATTTCATCATTTCTAATCATGTATTGTAAAAGCAATGCAGATTTCATATGCAAAGTTTAACACAAACTCAGGACGTTTTATGCAAACAAAACAGCTTTTAAGCTGAAAAGAACTTTATTAATTGATAGGAAAAAAAATGCCCGTAAGAGAGACGAACACATTTAGGAAGCAATTCCTAGTAAGAGGTAACTGCACATTATTGAGTACAAAAGAAATGACAACGTGAAACAGATATCCATTGGTTTCGATCCCGCTATCACTTTTATAACCTTGACGTTCTCATCTCCTTGCTTTGGAAGACCGTACTTATTAGGATTGATCACTGCCCGATTTGATGACCGGTTGATGTAACACAACGGAGCTTGTGGACCCGACTGGGATTTGTGAATGCTTTAGGGATTTGAGTTGCCTGATGGAACTCAAGAACACGGAGTCTTGCTTATCCCTCGGTCGAAAGACCTAAACAAAGCGATTGGGGTTTGTGAATGCTTTAGGGGTTTGAGTTGCCATTAATGCAAACTCAAGAACACAGAGTCTTGCTTATCCCTCGATCGGGAGCCCTAAACATTTCAAACACGCATGAAGAGTGATTGCCAAGGTGGCATGCGAGATGTAGTCGTTCGCTTTTGTCCCTTTTTTTGCCTAAGCTGCCCTTTCGGGTTTTCAACTTAACGGGTATATTTGTTTCTTTTTCATTCTTTTGCCTGATTCATTTTCCTTTTTCCTTTTTTTCTTTTTTTTTCTCTTCTTTTTTTTCTTTATTTTTTCTTCTTCTTTTATTTTATCAGGTCTATGCGAAGTATTTTTTGACTACATCTGCATTCACAGGGTGCGGAAAGTTCTCGCCATCCATCGTTGTAAGCATCATGGCACCGCCAGAGAATACTTTCTGCACAACAAAAGGGCCTTCATACGTCGGAGTCCACTTTCCTCGAGGATCACCTTGAGGAAGGATGATTCTTTTGAGTACCAGGTCGCATGGTTTGTAGCTTTGGGGTCGCACCCGCTTGTCAAAAGCTTTCCTCATCTTCTTTTGGTACACCTAACCATGACCAATAGCTGCCAAACGATTCTCATTAATGAGGTTTAACTGATCCAATCGATTCTGTACCCATTCTGACTCGTCAAGCTCGACGTCTTTCATAACCCTCAGGGAAGGAATCTCAACTTCAACTGGTAGTACCGCTTCCATTACATAAACAAGTTAGAAAGGAGTTGCCCCAGTCGATGTATGCACAGAGGTGCGGTAACCATGCAAAGCAAAAGGCAACATCTCGTGCCAATCTCGGTAGGTCACTACCATCTTCTTTACAATCTTCTTAATGTTCTTATTGGCTGCCTCGACTGTGCCATTCATCTTCGGACGATATGGAGAAAAGTTGTGATGCTTGATCTTGAAGGACTCACAGAGCTCCTTCATCATCTTGTTATTAAGATTCGATCCATTATTAGTAATGATCTTCTCAGGAATCCCATAACGACAGATTATGTTGTGCTTGATAAAGCGACTAATCACTTGCTTGGTGACATTCGCATAAGATGCGGCTTCAACCCACTTGGTGAAGTAATCGATAGCAACCAAAATGAAGCGACACCCATTAGAAGCAGTAGGCTTAATTTCTCCAATCATGTCAATGCCCCACATTGCGAAAGGCCACGGAGAAGTCAAAACATTCAAAGGCAGAGGCGGCACGTGCACTTTGTCAGCATAGATCTGGCACTTGTGACAAATTCTGACATGGTTATGACAATTAGTTTCCATAGTGGACAAATAGTAACCATCCCTCAAGATCTTATTAGCCATCGTATGCCCACTAGAATGGGTACCAAACTCGCCTTCGTGCATTTCTTCGGTGATTTTCGAAGCCTCTTCTTTCACAACACATCAGAGTAACACACCGTCATGATGCCTCTTGTACAATACCCCACCATTAAGGTAAAACTTAGCTACGAACCATCTCAGAAACTTCTTATCAGTCACCGACGCTTCGGGAGGATACTCTTGAGTTTCGAGGAACTTTTTGATATCATGATACCAGGGATTACCATCCAATTCGACATCGGCCTCAAAGCAGAATGCTGGTTCGTCCAACCTGTTGATGGTGATGTTAGGCGCTTCATTGGCCCATTTCACTTTGAACATGGAAGCCAAAGTAGCGAGAGCATCAGCAAGATTGTTCTCTTCTCTAGAAATATGCTCGAATGTGATCTCATCGAAATACGGAATGAGTCTCATCACATGCTCCCTGTATGGGATCAGATTCTGATGACGAGTTTCCCAATCTCCATTGATCTGGATAATGACAAGATTGGAATCCCCATAAACTTTCAAGTGCTTGATTCGCACATCGATCGCAGCTTCGATACCATAGATGCAGGCTTCATATTCAGCCATGTTATTAGTGCAATCAAAACATATTCTGGCTGTAAATGGAATATGAAAGCTTGAAGGAGAAGTAATTACAGCCCCGATACCATTCCCGAGTGCATTAGAGGCACCATTGAACACGAGCGTCCATCGCGATCCTGGTTCGGGTCCTTCCTCTGGCCCGGGAATGTTACAATCTCTAATGTACAGGACATCCTCATCGGGGAACTCAAACTTCATTGGTTCATAATCCTCAATAGGCTGATGCGCAAGATAATCTGCCAACACACTACCTTTGATGGCTTTCTGAGTAGTATACTGGATATCATATTCAGTCAAAATCATCTACCATTTGGCTACTCTTCCAGAGAGAGCGGGCTTCTCAAAGACATATTTGATAGGATCCATCTTGGAAATCAATAAGGTGGTGTTAACCAACATATACTGCCTCAGCCGGCGAGCAGCCCATGCCAAAGCACAGCAAGTTTTCTCGAGCAGTGAGTATCGGGATTCACAGTCGGTAAAATTTTTGCTAAGGTAGTATATTGCATGCTCTTTTCGGCCAGACTCGTCATGTTGACCCATCACACATCCCATTGAATTTTCAAGAACTGTGAGGTACATAATTAAAGGCCTTCTTGGAACTGGAGGCATTAGTATCAGAGGCTCTTGCAGATACTCTTTCACTTTTTCGAATGCTTTTTGACAATCATCATTCCACCTGGCCATCTGATCTTTTCTTAGCAATTTGAATATTGGTTCACAAGTGGCTGTAAGATGAGATATGAATCTAGCAATGTAGTTCAACATCCCTAAGAAACCACGAACCTCTTTTTCTGTTCTTGGCTCAAGCATCTCTTGTATAGCTTTTATTTTTGCAGGATCGACCTCAATACCTTTTCCACTAACAACGAAACCCAATAACTTTCCAGATCCCACTCCAAAAGTGCATTTGTTTGGATTCAACCTCAGTTTGAATTCCCGAAGCCTTTCAAACAACTTCTGCAAGTGAACTTTGCAATCATGTCATCGACATACACCTCAATCTCTTTGTGAATCATGTCGTGAAAAAGAGTCACCATGGAACGCTGATACGTTGCCCCTGCATTTTTCAACCCAAAAGGCATGACTTTATAGCAGAAAGTTCCCCATGGTGTGATAAACGTTGTTTTCTCCATGTCTTCTGGTGCCATCTTGATCTGATTACACCCGGAGAAGCCATCCATGAAAGAAAACACCTTGAAAGGAGCAGTATTATCCACCAACACATCAATATGGGGAAGAGGAAAATCATCTTTCGGACTCGCCCTATTCAGATCTCTGTAGTCCACACACATCCTGACCTTTCCGTCCTTCTTAGGAACAGGAACAATATTCGCAACCCACGGCGAGTAATTCACAACTTGCAGAAAGCCAGCATCAAACTGTTTCTCAACCTCTTTCTTAATCTTCTCGGACATATCTGGGCGAGTCCTTCGAAGCTTCTCTTTGACAGGAGGACTATCTTCCTTGAGAGGTAGACGGTGTACCACAATATCTGTGTCAAGACCAGGCATATCTTCATATGACCAAGCAAAGATGTCCGCATACTCTTTCAACATAGCAATAAGCCTCTGCTTCACACTGTTCTCAAGCGTAGCCCCTATTTTGGCTTCTCTGACTTGCTCTTTAGTGCCAACATTCACCATCTCAATTGCCTCCTGATGCAGTTGAATCACTTTCTTTTCTTCCTGTTTCAACAATCTGGCCAACTCGTTGGTGAGAACACAATCTTCATAAGCTTCCTCCTCAGCTTGGTAGATCGGATTGCCAAAATCATAATAAGCAGTAGCAGAACTGTTACCAATGGAATCCGTGGTGGTGGAACATCTGCATGATTGATGTCTTTATTTTAGTTTTATTTTTATTAAGCCATGTGCAAGTGTGTGCAAAAACATTGCCATTTAAAGGAAAAAGTTAAAAAGAAAGACAAAGAGAAAAACATTTGGATGCAAAAATGTCCTTTTATTTCATGATTAACTTTGAAAATGCAAACTGCATGGCCCTACAAATGATTCACTACGCCTTGGGCAGAGCGTAGGAATTATGGCATGATAAGAAAAGTAAAAAACAAGAAATTTACTCCTGAGCTTGTGTGACTTGAATGACATCTTCAATTGTCCAGTTGCAAGGCATCTCTCCAGGAATACTTGGACGAATCCAGCTATCAAAATCACATTCACTATCCACCTCTTCACCATTGACAATGGCATTAAACTAACTGTTCTGAATGACACCACCACTCACAAACTTGATCGGGCTGAGGATATTAGGCTTGGGCGCCGCATTCTGCTTCCCAGTGCTGAAACCAAGACCATTCTTGTCAAATTTGGGATGCACATCAATTAATTGCCCCCAGCCTTCCACCTTGCCAGTCTCAACAACAACCTGTGCGTCTTTCAAGGAAGACATAATCGTTTCTGGCTTCGTTATCTCATAAAGAGGAGTTCTCACAGCATTTACAGCTTCAAACGATTGGAACGGCGTCTCATGTATTTCACCTTCGATCTCCACATATCAGAAAGAAGACAGGTGACTCACGATGTAATCCTCCTCACCACAGACTGTCACCACCTTACCATCAACTGGATACTTTAACTTCTGATGTAGAGTAGATGTCATAGCGCCAGCCTTGTGAATCCAGGGTCGTCCCAACAGACAATAATAAACACGTTGAATATCCATCACGTAAAAGGTCATGGTGAAGATCTGAGGACCAACTTGGATTGGTAGATCTACTTCTCCGAATACGGACCTCCTTGAACCATCAAAAGCACGTACCACCAACTCATTGGGCCTCAACTTAACACCAGCATAGTCATTTCTCATAAGGGCCGACTTGGGAAGCACATTCAAGGACGATCCGGTATCAACCAAAACACTAGACAAAGTCGTCCCCTTACACTCTATCGAAATATGCAAAGCCTTGTTGTGGTTTTTCCCCTCAGAAGGAAGATCACGATCAATAAACCCCAAACCATTTCCAGCAGAAATATTATTGGCCACCGCTTCTAGTTGACTCACAGATATTTCATGCGGCACGTAGGCACCATTCAGAATTCTCAATAGAGCGTCTCTATGACCCTCTGAACACATCAGCAATTGCAAGATGGAAATCTTTGATTGGGTCTGACCCAACTGCTCAACAACTTTGTAATCGGACTTCTTGGTAATTCTCAACAACTCCTTCACATCCTTGGAAGATACAGCATTACCAGGTGCCCCATTATGAACTGGAGAGTTCTGGCCACCAGTCACCACTTGTTTACCTTTGGCCCTAGCCAAAGCATCTGCATTGTTTTGTACTGGCTGAGGAGAGAACAGCCTACCACTGCAAGTGATCCTACCAGTACCGGCGAAATTATCAGCGTTGGCAACTGCGGCCTCAATAAATTTCTCTTTCGGTCCATCCTCCTTCTTCGTACCATAGTAATACACGTCTAAGCCATAATGCCAAGGAACGACCCTCTCACTCTCATATGGAATCGGCCTAGGAACAGTGATCATCAATGTCGCTGGTTGCTCTGCATAGGGAATTGTCATAACCCAATTTTTGACCTAAGATACCACCTCATATCATCTGTACATGCATCATTTGCATCTCAAACAAACAGCATAGCTTGTGTTTGCTACTTGTGCTCAACAGGGTTTAATCAAGAAATCACTCATCAGTACAAGCAACAACCAATTAGGGTTTTGTTCTCCCTTCATCTCAAATGAACTATCTTCATCAACAATCAACATTTGGTCCTAAAAGATTCATTTCAGCAAGGTCAAAGGCTTTGAAACAACCAAATTAGGGTTTTGACTGAAGACAGCGTACTCCTGACTTTTGCTCAGAATTTGACCTAATAACTTGGGACATGACCTCAAGACCCCAAGTGCATCATCTTGACCAAATCTATTGGCTCAAGACATTTCCCACACAAGGATTGATCAACAGTGAAATTTCAAGTCATCAGACTAGGGTTTTGAACTATCAGGGACTGAAATCAGGGATCACATTTGGGAAACCCTAAAAGGCTCCAAGGCATCAATCAAAATGTTCAATCATCTTCAAATAATCCCTATGACAATATCCAATGGAAATTGTATCTCAATTCAAGATCCACAGTCATCAATTTAATCTGGTCGACAATTAGGGTTTTTGACCTAATTCATCTGAACAACTGACTTTTTAATCAGGACATGGTGCCACAACTTAAACCATGGCTCAAGGTCCTCCAATAACTCAATGTGATCCATTCATACCATTCATTTGGTGAGGATAGCTTGGTTCATTTGAAATCTCCAAAAACGCGATTCACCTGAAAAAGTCGACTGTACAAGATCACCATTGACTTTTTGGAAATTTTGGTCAACCATGACTTTTGAAGTTTTAAATCATCAATATACGGTATTTGAAGTCATTTGATCAAGGAAAATCAAGAAAATCAATCAAGAATCAAAAAGTCAAAAGTTTGACTTTTCATACTTAGAAAAATTTCTGTTTTCAATGGTTTTTTCCAAACTTTGGAAGGGAATATCTCAAAATTTAACCTACAAACTGAAAAAAACTTCCAACATGAAAGTTGTAGATTTTGAACCAATGAACAACTTTGTCACATATAATTGTTTTCCATAAGATCATCCATTTAAGAGATATAGAGCTTCAAAGTTGGTATCTTTTGAAAAATTCACTTAAAACCTCATTTTCTTCAAAGTTTATGGATCTTTTTCACCCTTTTCCTTAAAGATCTTGAAGAAACTTTCAACTAGGGTTTTGAAGTACATAACAAGAGCTTTCCAAAATGTCCAAGAGCATGAAAAAATATGGAGCATAGCTATGTTTTTGAATTTTGCCATTAGTGATCATTTCACTTGAAATTTCAAGTCATTTTTCACAAAGTTATGAACTATTTTACCTTATGATGCAAGCAATGACATAAACAAGCAATAATTGGAAGATATTTCTGGTTTGTGATCAGAATAGAAAGAGATAATAAGCTTGGAAGATTTTAACCATGGTTAGTCATTTTAACCATTTGCATTTAATGTAAAAGATTCCATTCTATCTCTTAATGCCAAATCACCAAAGAAAGATCAAGTTGTATAGTCTTGCATTCAGAAATTTTGGCCTATAAATAGAGGTCATTTCCTCATTCAAAATCACACCAAAACCTCACAAAGCATAGGTTTTCTCTTTCTTTCTTGAATTGCAAGTTTCTTAAGTTTCAAAGAGGTAGAAATCTCAACCTCTAAACCATTGAAGTTCTGGCCAAAATGGTGGTTCCAACAACTCATAAACATCATATGGGATGTGTTTGATCCCCTCATACACCCCAAAAACACCTAAACCTCAAAATCACTACCTCACTTCCATATATGCACATAATAAGGCTTATCATGCCAATTTTCATTCTAGCTTATTTTTGTCCAAGCTAATCATCCAAACACATTCCATATACCATATATGAACTATCCCAATCATCATCCATGACCTGTAACACCAGAATCATCAAATTCGATTCATACTCCAAGGCTCTGCAGATCGGGTTCCATGGCTTTGCTCAGGTGAATTCAGATTGTTCCAAGCATCCAGACACCTTCCATAAGGTCCATTGAAGCTGTCAAGATCATCAAACAACAACTTGAACTACTCATTTACAGAATTCGATTCTCAGTTTTTCCATTTTTAAGGTAAGTGCTCTTGAACTTCAAACTCCATGAACCATGCATCATAAATGAAAAATTGAGTTCCCATCTTGTTTCTGCACTATCACTGATCATTAACCCTCAATCAATTTCACAATTCATCAATCATACACGATTTCACATTGATTTGTCATATTAGGGTTCTTCGTGTTCATCACAAAATTGATCACCTTAGAGCAAAAATAAATGAAATTAAAGGTTACCATCATGTTCCTTATGCAAAACCGAGTGAGATAGACTATCTACTCGATCAAAACAATCCAGTTTCAAAGATTTTCAAAATCAAATGGGGAGGGTGTTCTTGGCGCGCTTTTTTTTGTTCATAAAATTCAAATTCTTGGTTTTTAATATAATTAAATGGGCGCGTATGTATTACGAGCCACAAGCGTGGCTCAGTTGGCTTTTGTTTTGAGAAGCAACCTCCAGGTCACGAGTTCAACACTCATATGGACCAAAACGTCTTTTTTATCACTTATTTTCTTCATTTTTCTTAACAACTTCACTTAATTAATTAACCAATCAAATTAATTCGTTTTCACTTCATTTTTTGTACACTTGTCATTTAATGTATATATTTAATGAATATCCAAAAAAATCACAAAAAAAATGTTTATTTGGTGTTTTTTTATTATGTTTAAAATGACTTGTTTTTAAATGTTTTTAATACTTTAAAAAATAGTTTTTTCACTTGATTTTCAAAACTTAATCACTTGTAAATATTTTGTGATCAAACCCTAATCACTTAGGTCTTAATTAGGCATAAGATTTGTCTTTATCTTAATTAATTTGACTTTTGTCAAAACTTTCAAACTGTTTTCAACAAACGATCAAAGTTTTTCAAAACAATAAACCATTTCTTCTTGGTTTTCTTTTCAAAAAAAACTCTTGATCAAATCTTTTTGGATTGATCAATTGATTTTCAAAACAACTGGGCCTCTCGAATATTAGAGAGTGTAAGTCCCATTCCTTTTCTTTGTACCGTTTTTCTTTAAACAAAAAACTTCTTTCAAAACAAAACTTTCAAAGCTTTTCAAACGACGAAACCTCGCGTTTTTTAACAAGACAATTCAACCATGTTTTTATAAAATAAAACATGGGCCTCCTTTAAGGTATAAGTCCCAAGCCCTTTTATAAATATACATTTACATAGCCATGAATAAACTCAATGGGCCTCTCCCCGAGTATAAGTCCCGAGCCCCGTGTACATAAACTGATCATCCTTGCAGGTATATTTCCTTCATAAACTCCATTGTACACACACACACCTTGTCATATATAATTGTTCATACTTGTTCATATTTGTTCATGTACTTGTTCATATTTGTTCGCACTTGTTCATATTTGTGATCATGTTATATATACTTGTTCAACTTAGTACAACACTAGGTTCCCCATAGCCTCCTATTGGGCTTCGTGCAAAGAATCTCCTTAGTTTAGGTTAGGACATAGAGTATGGTTTCCCGGTGAAATCGCTCCAAGAGCTCAAACCAACTATACCATGCCTCCTCTTGGGCTTCGTACAAACGACTTGTCCCTCCCATAGCCTCCTCTTGGGCTTACAATGCAAGGACCCTCGATTGTCCCTCCCATAGCCTCCTCTTGGGCTTACAATGCAAGGACCCTCGAATAGCCTCCTCTTGGGCTTCGTACAAGGACCCACGAGCTTCTTATAAGCATCCCCATAATCCAAATCAAATACCCTAGGAGATTAGACATTTATCATCTCTATGATAGGAGTATCTCTTCTATATCATCACAAACAATCAATCAAATTTCTTTGTTGCCACCAGGCTGGCTAATCAATCAAACCTTTTGCCACAAGGCTGGCTGATTAATCAAGGTTTTTGCCACAAGGCTGGCTTATCAAAACTTTTGCCACAAGGCTAGCTGATTAATCAAAACTTTTTGTCACAAGGCTGACTTATCAAAAGTTTTTGCCACAAGGCTGGCTAATCAAACTTGTTTTTGCCACAAGGCTGGCTAAACAAAAATCATCTTTATCATTCTAAGCACCATAAGTGGCACAACCCAGGTCTTATAATGAAAAGATTTCAAACAAAAACAAACAGATGTATGTGATGATATAGATTAGATACATCAAACATTGAGATGACATTTGTCTCTTATCCTTTGCTTCCACTAGCATAAGTGGGAACTACGATTGCTCTGACTTTCTCAACATCCCTTTGAGAATACGTAGGCACAAGGTCGTATCCTTGGCGAGCAAAACTTCTCTCTCAAACCACTCAAACCTTCGCATCCGTAGACCTTGAGCTACAGATGCTCTGATTCCCTCTAAGGGATATGTATGCAGAAGATTGCGATGATCTTTGCGAGCATAATCAAACAAACACCTTAGGTCCCACCTATCTCACAAAAGAACCTCCCCAATAGCATAGAATGAAATACACAGACAAACATAACAAAGAAACCTATAGAGTACTATAGATACGTTGGGTGCTAATACCTTCCCTTCGTATAACCAACCCTCTTACCCAAAATCTCTCCCCCACTTTTGCATTGCTTTTAATTTTGTGTTATTTGCTTTGCATATCTTTTAAGGTTATTGCAACTTTTTTTCTTTTCTTGCTTTGGAAACAATAAAAAGTTTGGTCGTGACAAAAAAACAAAATCATTTTCTTGAGCATCGATCCCAAAGAAGGCATCTGGAGTCTCATCCCGATTTTTTCACGCGACAGAAAAATGGCGACTTCACTGGGGAGCGATTAACTTTTTATTGTTTCCAAAGAAAGGGTTAATTCTAATTGTTATGTTTTTCATTTAATTCTTGTTACATGTGTGGTTCTGTTACATCTGTGGTTCTGTTACAAGTGATACATTATGGACAAATCCTAACCCGGATTAAGTACACATAAGAATTAGGTGGAGGGTATAGTCATGTATGGCATACAAGGAGTTCAGTCCTTAAAAAGCTGGCATGAGAATCCTTCCGCTCAGTGGAGGTTCCTTGTTGGTAGTATATGTTTAGAAAGTTCAGTTGCGAAGACATTATTGCTTTCATTAAACTGTAGAAGCTGAGTTGGCTGTAAAACCCATAACCCATCCTGGCCTTATTAGGTTGTGGCGCAGAAACTATTCAGGTGAAGACTTGGATTAGTTGTCATGCGGAGAGCCACACTCAGACGAGTTTTTCTTGAGAATATTGCTAGCTCACAAGTTCAGTTGTGCAAGCCGGTAATATCCGAAATAAAAATGTAGACTCTGACGTATCAGTAGAACATGTTGTGCAGGTGATTAACCCCTAATACTATCCCATGTTTGGTTCTCTGACCTCATGCTCGTGACGCTGGACCTTTGAACCTATGTGTACATGGTTTGAATTACCATGTTTGTAGTACCATGTTTGCATTACTGTGTTTGCTTTATCGTGTTTGCTTTACCATGTTTGTATATGTGGCATTCATGCATCCATGCATTCATAAAAAAATCCATCTTTTTCCATAAAAACATGATTTTTCCAAAAAAATTTTAGAGAGTTTTCTTTGCAAACATTATAGGATTAAGTTATGGAGTGGGTAAAAAGGCATACCAAAAAGTACGGTTTCAAAGTGCCTAATATGGAGAGACTGAGAGAGTTGACATCTTTTGTACAAGATCCTTTCGATTTTAGGAAAAGCCATGGAAAGCTTTTGCCTATCTTGAACACTCATATTGATGAAGGACTTCTCAAAACTCTGGTTCAGTTCTATGATCCCGTCTACCGGTGTTTCACCTTTCCAGACTATCAGTTGGTACCAACCTTGGAAGAATATGCCAATCTTTTGGGTATTCCTGTGTCTGATAAAATACCTTTCAATGGTTTGGAAGCCATTCCTAAATCACAAGTCATTGCAGCAAGTATCCACTTGAAGAAATCTGAAGTAGAGAGCAATTGGACTACCAAAGGAAACCTTCCGGGTTTGACTTCGCAGTTTCTAATAAATAATGCCTTTGATTTCATCGAAACTGGTAGCATGATAGCTTTCGAAGCTATACTAGCCTTGCTCATCTATGGGTTGGTTCTGTTTCCCAACGTCAACGACTTTGTTGATATCAACGCCATAAAAATATTTCTGATTGGAAATCCTGTTCCGACTTTGCTTGGTGACATGTATTTCTCTATCCATCATAGGAATCGCCAAGGCGGTGGAATCATTGTATGTTGTGCACCTCTTTTGTTCAAATGGATTGTTTCACACTTACCTAAGTCTCCTATTTTCACGGAAAACCGAGAAGGTTTGCGTTGGCCTCGAAGACTTATGTCTCTTACTAATAATGATATTCATTGGTATACCTTGGCTCGCTGTGGTACAGAAACCACTGACACTTATGGAGAGTTCGCCAACGTACCCCTCATTGGTACACAAGGAGGAATTAACTACAATCCGGTCTTAGCCCGACGACAACTCGGGTATGCAAATGTTTGCGAGAAAATAATCTTTAAAATATTTGGAAAAATCATAAATTTTTTTTTGCATACATCATTCTACATATCGAGTCTGTTGTCTAGAGTCTTATCTTTAGGATTTTCCTCCATTAGATCATCAAGCTGTCGCACCTCAAAGTTTCTCAACCGCGTTCGCAATCAGATCACAGATACAATACTCGTTCAAGCAAAAGAAGAGTGATAGAAAGCTCTGAACAAGAGAATATTGAGCTCCGTGGTACAGTGACCACCCTTCAAGAAAAGTTGGAAAGTCTCACTACTCTGGTTGACTCCTTAACGGCCACGCAGAATCAGCCACCACCTGTCAGTCAAGCAACAGTGATATCTGAGATCACTACTCTAGTGTCTACAGTTGCATTCACTATTCCATCTTTCTCCATGCCAGAAGGTTGGAGCACGCCTTTCAGCTTCGGTACAGGTTTTCGCCATAATTTCTCTGGGATTCCAACATCCACAACTGAAGTGCCTGCTACACAAGGTTCACTGTTCACTCCATATCAGGGGGTAACCTTTTCTCAAGTCACTATGTCGGTTTCTCAACCCACTATGACGGTTGCTACTCCTATGGTTCACACTGTTCCTTACGGAGACAATGAGATTTATCATGATCAAGGTGATAGCACAAATCAGCGTAACCGTGTGGAAGATCTCCAAGAACAGTTCAACAAGATTCAACTGGAAGTCAAAGCTATTCGTGGGAAAGATTTGTTCGGAAAGAATGCCCAGGAGCTCTGCTTAGTTCCCAGTGTACAAATACCAGCTAAATTCAAGGTCCCAGACTTTGAGAAGTACAAAGGTAGTTCTTGTCCGCAAAGTCATCTTGTGATGTATGCTGGGAAGATGTCTACTTATGCAGATAATCATCAGTTGCTCATCCACTACTTTCAAGACAGTTTGACTGGTGCCGTACTGAAGTGGTACACCGGATTAGATAACACTAACATTCGAACTTTCAACGACCTAGGCGAGGCCTTTGTCCGACAATACAAATACAACTCGGATATGGCTCCAGACAGAGATCAACTCCGATCTATGGCTCAAAAAGACCATGAAGCTTTCAAAGAATATGCCCAACGATGGAGAGAAACTGCTGCTCAGATTAATCCACCGTTAAAAGAGAAAGAGATGACAAAGATATTCTTGAATACTCTTGGCCCGTTTTATTATGAACGCATGATTGCTAGTGCTCCAAGTGATTTCACCGAAATGGTAAACATGGGGATGCGTCTAGAAGAAGGAGTCCGAACCGGACGTCTAACTAAAGATGGTGGATCTTCAAGCGAAACCAAAAAGTTCGGAAGTGGTTTCCAAAAGAAGAAAGAACAAAGTGTTGACATGGTATCCCAAGGGAGGCCAAGAGGAAATGTCAATCATCAACAACAGGTAGCTGCTATCGCGCCAGCCGTTAATACAGCACCGAATCCGGGATTTACCCCGCAGTTTCAACAACAACAGCCTCGACAACAGGCTCAACATTTCAACAATAATCAGAATCGTGTACAAAGAGCTCCACAGTTTGATCCGATTCCAATGACCTACACAGAGTTGTACCCTGCTTTGATTGAAAGAGGTCTTGTTCAAACTAAAGCACCACCACCAGTACTTGAGAAACTACCATGGTGGTACAAAGCTGAGGTCTCATGCCTTTATCATCAAGGAGCACCTGGCTATGATCTTGAGCATTGCATAGCTTTGAAATATGAAGTTCAAAGGTTGGTTAGATCTAATCTCCTCTCTTTCAGAAATTTGAATCCAAATGTGCAAGCAAATCCGCTGCCCAATCATGGAGGGCATGTTGTAAACATGGTGTATGGATGTCCTGGTCCATACCGAATCTATGACATCAATTTCTCAAGAGCAAATTTGGTACAAATGCACGCTACTCTCTGTCAAAGGCGAGATTTTCGCCAACATCACTATGGTTCCAGTAGCATATGTTGTATAGATCCTCATGGATGTTCGACTGTGAGAAGAGATCTTCAAGTTTTGCTAGATGATGGTACTATTCAAATCTTCAGAAATAGGAATGAAGATGAAGTTAACATGATAGGATGTTATCCGCATGAGCATTTAGTCTCAGATATCAACTCGGAAATGCCTAAAGTTAACATCATCATTCCTCATTTCAACATGCCTGAGCGCATAGAAGTTACCTACAACAAGCCAAGGGTTCCTGTTGCTCCTTTGATCATTTGTCTACCTGGACCTGTTCCTTATGACTCTGACAAGTCAGTTCCCTACAACTACAACGCAACAATGATAAAGAATGGACAAGAAGTTCCTTTACCTACTCTTTCATCTGTCGTAAACATCGCTGATGTGAGTCGAGTAACAAGAAGTGGACGTGTGTACACTCCATTGCCTCCAAAGCAGCCTATTGCTCTTGCAACTAGGAAAAATCTTGTTGATATATCGGTAAGGAATCCTGAGGAAACTCTTGTCAGTAATACAAACACTGATGTTGGTCAATCCAGTGGAACCAATGTCAATCCTGACTTTGATGAAATTTTGAAGCTTATAAAAAGAAGCGAATACAAGATTTTGGATCAGCTTATGCAAACTCCTTCAAAGATCTCAATACTTTCATTGCTTTTAAACTCAGAAGCCCATAGGGAAGCCCTGATGAGAGTATTAGATCAAGCTTTTGTGGATCATGATGTGACTAGTGACCACTTTGATGGGATAATAGCCAACATAACAGCTTGCAACAATTTAAGCTTTTGTGATGAAGAACTCCCCGAGGAGGGTAGAAATCACAACCTTGCTCTGCACATCTCTATGAGTTGTCAGTCAGACTCTTTGTCAAACGTATTGGTAGACACTAGATCTTCCTTAAATGTGATGCCGAAGACGACTCTTGCTCGTTTATCTTACCAAGGAATGCCTATGAAGTTCAGTGGAGTAGTAGTCAAAGCATTTGATGGATCGCGAAAATCTGTTATCGGCGAAGTCAACCTTCCCATGACAATTGGTCCACATACATTTCAAATCACCTTCCAGGTCATGGACATTCAAGCTGCTTATAGCTGTCTGTTAGGACGACCATGGATCGATGAAGCAGGGGCAGTAACTTCTACGCTCCATCAAAAGTTAAAATTTGTAACAAATGGAAAATTGGTAACAATAAGTGGGGAGCAAGCCTTGATGGTGAACCATTTATCCAATTTCTCTTTTATAATTGCTGATAATGTGGAAGGAACGCAGTTCCAAGGTCTCTCTTTAGAAGACAAATCTTCCAAAAAGAAAGCATCAATCTCTTCATACAAAGAGGCAGTGAAAGCAATCAAAGATGGAACTACCACTGGCTGGGGGCAAGTTGTGATCCCTACCAAGAATGAAACCAGAGCAGGACTTGGATGTTCACCGATGTTCTCAAACTGCACCAAGAAGGATGAAACCCTTCGTCCGATCAAAGAAATGTTCCTTAGTGGAGGGTTCCTTAACCCGATTCCTCAAGAGGTTAATGTTCTTATCGAAGAGTGTACCGAAGAAGGTCTCTCCAATTCTGAAGAAGAATGGAAATGTTATCTCAATGACTCGGGATACATATCTCAGGAAGAGTCGTATGCACCATTCTATGCTCCTTCAGAGAAATCCAAAGCCAAAGAAACTCCGCCTGTTCCTGCAGAGGTCTGGGACACCTTGGGAGAACCAAGTGGCAAGTTTGATTATATGGTGAAATATACTGCACCTGAAAGTTCAAAGATTTCGATTGAAGACATCCAACCAACTGGATGGGGAGATCCCTTTGAATATAACAGTCAACCAGAAGAGGCTTACAAATACTCTCAACTTTCATAGCAGCCTAAAATTACTGAAGATTTTAGCTTCAACGCATCTACCAAAGTTGATAACTCTGAAGACGGTTATTATCACATAAATGCCATTTTTGAAGATGAAGGGGAAGATGGCCCCGCAGTTGACTTGGAAAGTGTCTCTGACAACGAGTCTCTTCATCCTGAAGATTGGGAATTACATCCTGAAGATCTTGAAGATCCTGAAGATTGTGACTCATCTTATGCTCTTCAAGAAGTAGAAAGAGACCGTCTCAACTCTACAAAGAACAAGGGTGACAAACCAGGACCTTCAAATCCTACTCGACCAGCGGTCAATGTCATCACTGAAGAAGATTCTGAGAATAATTTTCTTGAATACATAATGCACAGAGGAGTTCGTTGCTACTGGAAAGCTGTCGACGTTCCGAATGTTGTTCGCCGCTCAAAGTAATCACCTCGCTGTTATTTTGACCTCTTGCCTGGCCCAAAGCAGTGAGATGTTTTATAGGGCTTTGCTTTTAAATGCTTTTTCCGCCCAAATAAGTTTGTGTATAGGGCTTTGTTTTAAAAAGTTTCCCTCTTTGTCCTGCCCAAGACAAATGAGTTTGTGTTTAGGGCTTTGTTTCAAAAATGAATCATAAATAAAGTGTCATTTTGAATTCCCTACACTATGTGTTTTATTTTTTGCTTTTTTCTGGAAATGGTAATCCTAAAAAACCAAAAAAAAAACTTTTCAAAAGTCTGCATACACTCTTGCATTCACAGTTTTTCTGAAACAAGCATAAATCATATGTGCAGATTTACTATTGATAAATCCATTGAATGCAATAACCCTATGCCCTCTCCCAACTTTGAGTTTCCTGTGTTCGAAGCCGAAGAAGAGGAAGAAAAAGAGATCCCGGACGAGATCTCTCGATTACTTAAGCACGAGGAAAGAGCCATTCTGCCTCACAAAGAGCCTTTAGAAAGAATCAACTTGGGTTCTGAAGAAGACAAAAAAGAAGTGACCATTGGATCGCTGCTTGATACTGATATCAAGAGTAAGCTGATACATCTTCTCAAAGAATATGTTGACGTGTTTTCCTGGTCCTACCAAGACATGCCTGGGTTGGATACCAATATTGTTCAGCATTACTTGCCATTAAAGCCAGAATGTCTGCCAGTTAAGCAGAAATTGCGAAGGACTCACCCTGATATGGCTAACAAAATCAAAATGGAAGTTCAAAAGCAACTCGACGCAGGTTTTCTTGTTACCTCCGAGTATCCTCAATGGTTGGCCAATATAGTGCCAGTTCCGAAGAAAGATGGCAAAGTTAGAATGTGTGTTGACTACCGCGACTTGAACAAAGCCAGTCCAAAAGATAACTTTCCATTACCGCATATCGACATGCTGGTCGATAACACCGCTAAGTTCAACGTCTTTTCCTTCATGGACGGGTTCTCCGGTTATAATCAGATCAAGATGGCTCCCGAAGACATGGAGAAGACATCTTTCATCACCCCATGGGGTACCTTTTGCTACAAAGTGATGCCGTTTGGATTAAAGAATGCAGGCGCAACTTACCAAAGGGAAATGACTACTCTCTTTCATGACATGATGCATAAAGAAATTGAAGTTTATGTGGACGACATGATAGCCAAGTCCAACACAAAAGAAGAACATATTAAATACCTTTTGAAGTTGTTTCAACGACTAAGGAAATATCAGCTTCGCTCGAATCCTAACAAATGTACTTTTGGGGTAAGATCTGGAAAAATCTTAGGTTTCATTGTCAGCCAAAGAGGTATTGAAGTAGATCCCGACAAAGTCAGAGCTATTCAAGAGATGCCTGCACCAAAAACTGAAAAGCAAGTAAGAGGATTTCTTGGACGATTGAATTATATCTCCAGATTTATCTCTCAAATGACTGCTACTTGTGGGCCAATTTTCAAGCTTCTCCGCAAAGATCAAGGGGTTGTATGGACTGAAGATTGCCAGAAAGCGTTTGACATTATCAAGGAATACCTGTTAGAACCACCAAAATTGATTCCTCCAGTTGAAGGAAGACCACTAATCATGTACCTTACCGTGTTGGAAGAATCCATGGGTTGTGTGCTTGGACAACAAGATGAAACCGGTAAGAAGGAGCATGCCATCTATTACCTGAGTAAGAAATTCACAGATTGTGAGTCTCGTTACTCCATGCTCGAAAAAACATGTTGTGCTTTGGCTTGGGCTTCAAAACGTCTCCGCCAATACATGATCAACAATACTACTTGGTTAATCTCCAAAATGGATCCAATCAAGTATGTCTTTGAGAAACCTGCCTTAACAGGAAGGATTGCCCGATGGAAAATGCTGTTATCTGAGTATGACATCGAGTACCGTGCTCAAAAAGCGGTCAAAGGAAGCATTCTCGCCGATCACTTGGCACATCAGCCAATTAATGAATATCAATCTCTCAAGTTTGACTTTCCTGACGAAGATGTCATGTACTTGAAGATGAAAGATTGTGACGAACTGTTACCCGAAGAAGGTCCTGACCCTGGATCAAGGTGGGGCCTAATTTTCGATGGAGCAGTTAACGCTTTTGGCAATGGAATTGGGGCAGTCATCATCACTCCCAAGGGTACTCATATCCCATTCTCCGCCAGATTGCTATTCGATTGCACCAATAATGTCGCAGAATATGAAGCTTGTATCATGGGTCTCGAAGAAGCCATTGACTTAAGGATCAAGATCCTCGACATATATGGAGATTCAGCTCTCGTGATCAACCAAATCCAAAACAAGTGGGAAACTTATCACCCTGGCTTGATTCCTTACAGAGATTATGCAAGACGTCTGTTGACTTTCTTCAACAAGGTTGAATTGCATCATATACCTCGAGATCAGAATCGAATGGCAGACGCGTTGGCTACTCTATCTTCCATGTTCAAAGTCAATCATCGGAATGATATGCCTAAAGTCAGAATTATGCGCCTTGAAAGGCCCGCCTATGTGTTTGCAACTGAAGCAGTCATCGATGATAAACCGTGGTTCCACGACATCAAACGCTTTCTTCAAACTCAAGAGTACCCACTTGGGGCATCAAACAAAGATAAGAAAACTCTAAGGAGACTTTCTGGCAGTTTCTTCCTGACTGGAGATGTGCTATACAAAAGAAACTTCGACATGGTTTTGCTCAGATGCGTGGACAGACACGAAGCAGACATGTTAATGCATGAAGTGCATGAAGGGTCCTTTGGAACACATTCATATGGGCATGCAATGTCCAAGAAGATCTTAAGAGCAGGATACTATTGGTTGACAATGGAATCTGACTGTTATAAACACGTGAAGAGATGTCACAAGTGCCAGATCTACGCAGATAAGATCGATGTGCCACCGACTCTACTCAACGTTCTCTAATCTCCATGGCCTTTTTCCATGTGGGGTATCGACATGATTGGAATGATCGAACCGAAAGCTTCAAACGGTCATCGTTTCATCTTGGTGGCAATTGATTACTTCACCAAATGGGTCGAAGCAGCATCTTACGCCAACGTTACAAGACAAGTGGTTGTGAGGTTCATCAAGAACAACATCATTTGCCGATATGGTGTTCCAAGCAAGATCATTACTGACAATGGTTCAAACTTGAACAACAAAATGATGAAAGAATTGTGTGAGGAATTCAAGATTGAGCATCATAACTCTTCTCCTTACAGACCAAAAATGAATGGCGCCGTCGAAGCTGCCAACAAGAACATTAAGAAGATCGTCCAGAAAATGGTCGTCACTTACAAAGACTAGCACGAAATGCTGCCGTTTGCTTTGCATGGGTACCATACTTCAGTGCGTACTTCAACAGGGGCAACCCCTTTCTCTCTAGTATACGGCATGGAAGCTGTGCTCCCCGTAGAAGTTGAAATCCCATCAATGAGAGTCCTCATGGAGACTAAGTTATCAGAGGCTGAATAGTGTCAAAGCAGATACGATCAGTTGAACTTAATCGAAGAAAAACGTATGACTGCTCTATGCCATGGACAGTTATACCAAGCAAGGATGAAACAAGCCTTCAACAAAAAGGTTCGACCTCGTGAATTTCAAGAAGGCGACCTCGTGCTTAAAAAGATCATGTCTTTTCAACCAGATTCTAGGGGCAAATGGTCTCCTAATTACGAAGCCCCGTATGTTATCAAAAGAACATTTTCTGGCGGTGCCATGACTCTTGTAATCATGGATGGTGATGAACTCCCATATCCTGTGAATGCTGATGCAGTCAAGAAATACTTTGTCTAAAAAAGACAAAAGAACAACTTGGTAAGTCGAAAACCCTCAAAGGGCGACTTAGGCAAAAATGAGAATCTCGGTGGACTGAAAACTCGAAAGGGCGGTCCAGGCAAAAATTAGAGACAATAAACAGAAAAAATTGTTCCTGGTAGATTGAAAACCTGAAAGGGCAATCTAGGCAAAAATTAAGGATATATGACAAAGTAACTGCATCAGTCCGTACTTCGTCACCTGAGGAGTCTTTTTCATCAAAGGATCTTCGATCAAATCATCGCCAATCTGAAGCGACAAGCACAGTTGGAACTCAAAGTTGTTAGGGAGAATAGTGGTTATTGCTTTCAATGTAGTCTTTTCCGAGTATTTACCATTTCCAACTTTTGTAAATACTCTATGGAATCATGCCTTTAGCTGATTACCATCCTATTAAATAAATTTTAGCCTTGTGCCCATTTGTTTGCAATCTCTAACTTCTTTTAGCTTGCAAAATGACGCTTTAGTTGTGTTATTCACTTTTGAAAGAAAAAAAGAAAAAAAGTTTTAAATGAATTTCCTTTTCTTTTTCAAAATAAAAGCGAAACTTTCCTTTGAGTTGTGAACAACAGACGGAACATCAACAACTATCTCCGTAGGATGAACCAAAGATTATCTTTCAGAATTGTTCTTTTCCTCAAAAGAGATGATGAGACAACAGTATTCTTATCCCAAAAAAGAATTCCTAAGCCAATCGCCCCTCGCGGTAGGGAAGTTCTTTTATCCCCAGTGAAGAAGATCTCTCATCTCCAATGAAGAAGTTCTTCCATCCCAGTAAGAAACATGCTTGTCTTCCCCAGAGAAGTTGAAAGCATGAAACACAATTCATTGCCCGTGTTATCTGCACCGTGTTGAAAAACATTAACCGAGTATCTGGTTGTATTGCGACGTCGGTCCTTATCCAATATACATTTCTTTGTCTGTCAGTATTGTCAGCATGCATACGACATTCATGACATTCATCATTCATACATATTTGCATCATTTATGCATTTTTCAATGTCTGCTTTAAAATCACTTGTTTAGGATGTATCTATCTCCAGAAAGAA
Source organism: Vicia villosa (assembly GCF_029867415.1). Lineage (NCBI taxonomy): Eukaryota > Viridiplantae > Streptophyta > Magnoliopsida > Fabales > Fabaceae > Vicia > Vicia villosa. Next base: position 182,140 of record NW_026705447.1, on the reverse strand, counting down.
ACAGGTACGGGCGTGTCATCTCTCCAAGTAGGTTGTCACCCATAAGCAGAAAGAACGTTTTCTTTCTCCAGTTCCCCACTGAGATCATCCCTCGTGGAAGAAGGTTGCTTCAGCTTCTCCTCTCAAAACAAAGGAGAAAATCCCCATTTGAGTTCATTCCTCATTGGGTACAAAGTCTTGTTTGACCGTTTCTTTCCAATTCATTCATGGATAGAACCCTATCTTTACCAAAAATTCAAATTCCGATTCTCAAAATAGAGTCGTGAAAAACAGACAATAAGCAAGAGCCTCATCATCCGAGCAGCTTATGTCTCTTTCAAAAGATTTTTCCTCTCTAGGAAATCAATCATGAAGACCATGTGACAACCAGGGCCTTATTACTGTTCACAAGGCTGAATAACCAGTAATTTCCCTAGTAAAGTCTCTAGAATCATTTTATCACTTGGCTGATAATTGATCATGTCTTCAAAACCGCTATCACGAGGCTGGTAGTCGGTAACCTTTTGTTCTGGTTATATTACTTTATCATGTCTGTCACAATGCTGATAGTCGGTAATATTAACCGAACCTTTGAAACTCTTTTTCCCATGTCAAGTTTATCACCATGCTGATAGTCTGTAATACAGTTTCATACCTTTCACCTTCGCATTATTTAACAAGTCTATCACTGTGCTGATAGTCGGTAATGTCGATAGGTAAGCTTTTCTTACAAAGCTATCATTCCCCGGCGAAGCATACACTTGCTTTCCCGAAAAGAAAAAATGGATTCTCTTCCTAAAATGGATTGAGACATCCTTCCCGATCTCTTGTCCCCAGTGGAGTCAGTTCTTGATATCCCCTCGGTAAAGATATCTTTGCATCATTCGCAATTTTGGTATCTTAGGTCCAAAATTTGCGTCTTCTGATATTTAAGTCTCTTCCACCCTATCAAAACGAAGATTTTCAATCTTCATATTTCAGGTTGAAGAAACTTATATAGGGGCATCTTTCATACCCCAATTTTTGACCTAAGATACCACCTCATATCATCTGTATATGCATCATTTGCATCTCTAACAAACTACATAGCTTGTGTTTGCTACTTGTGCTCAGCAGGGTTTAATCAAGAAATCACTCATCAGTACAAGCAACAACCAATTAGGGTTTTATTCTCCCTTCATCTCAAATGAACTATATTCATCAACAATCAACATTTGGTCCTCAAAGATTCATTTCAACAAGCTCAAAGGCTTTGAATCAACCAAATTAGGGTTTTGACTGAAGACAGCGTACTCCTGACTTTTGCTCAGAATTTGACCTAATAGCTTGGGACATGACCTCAAGACCCCAAGTGAATCATCTTGACCTAATCTATTGGCTCAAGACATTTCCCACACAAGGATTGATCAACAGTGAAATTTCAAGTCATCAGACTAGGATTTTGAACTATCAGGGACTGAAATCAGGGATCACATTTGGGAAACCCTTAAAGGCTCCAGGGCATCAATCAAAATTTTCAATCATCTTCAAATAATCCCTATGAAAATATCCAATGCAAATTGTATCTCAATTCAAGATCCACAGTCATCAATTTCATCTGGTCGACAATTAGGGTTTTTGACCTAATTCATCTAAACAACTGACTTTTTAATCAGGACATGGTGCCACAACTTAAACCATGGCTCAAGGTCCTCCAATAACTCAATGTGATCCATTCATACCATTCATTTGGTGAGGATAGCTTTGTTCATTTGAAATCTCCAGAAACGCGATTCACCTGAAAAAGTCGACAGTACAAGATCACCATTGACTTTTTGGAAATTTTGGTCAACCATGACTTTTGAAGTTTTAAATCATCAATATATGATATTTGAAGTCATTTGATCAAGGAAAATCAAGAAAATCAATCAAGAATCAAAAAGTCAAAAGTTTGACTTTTCATACTTGGAAAAATTTCTGAGTGTTTTCAATGGTTATTTCCAAACTTTGGAAGGGAATATCTCAAAATTTCATCTACAAACTGAAAAAAACTTCCAACATGAAAGTTGTAGATTTTGATCTAATGAAAAACTTTGTCACATATAATTTTTTTCCATAAGATCCACCATTTAAGAGATATGGAGCTTCAAAGTTGGTATCTTTCGAAAAATTCACTTAAAACCTCATTTTCTTCAAAGTTCATGGATCTTTTTCACCCTTTTCCTTAAAGATCTTGAAGAAACTTTCAACTAGGGTTTTAAAGTACATAACAAGAGCTTTCCAAAATGTCCAAGAGCATGAAAAAATATGGAGCATAGCTATGGTTTTGAATTTTGCCATTAGTGATCATTTCACTTGAAATTTCAAGTCATTTTTCACAAAGTTATGAACTATTTTACGTTATGATGCAAGCAATGACATAAACAAGCAATAATTGGAAGATATTTCTGGTTTGTGATCAGAATAGAAAGAGATAAGAAGCTTGGAAGATTTTAAACATGGTTAGTCATTTTAACCATTTGCATTTAATGTAAAAGATTCCATTCTATCTCTTAATGCCACATCACCAAAGAAAGATCAACTTGTATAGTCTTGTATTCAGAACTTTTGGCCTACAAATAGAGGTCATTTCCTCATTCAAAATCACACCAAAACCTCACAAAGCATAGGTTTTCTCTTTCTTTCTTGAATTGCAAGTTTCTTAAGTTTCAAAGAGGTAGAAATCTCAACCTCACAAAGCATGGTTATACTCCATTACGATTGTCGGATATTTATTGAAAAATTAAGGACTTGATCACTCTTAATCTCTTGTTGATATTAGACGGAATTGTATTGGATGTTATAGACTTATTTTACTATCTCGATGATGTAGAAAGCGTTTAATGTTGAGGAAAAAAATTGAGGCTCGGGTAAAGCTTGTAAATTATAAGTTGATAGAAACTCTAATGAGGACGGTGAATTAAGATGGATGATCAGAGTTGCGCAGCTGAAGTGTGATGTGCCAAAGTGTTGTGTTTCCTTGTAAATAGTGCTGATTGAAATAGGATTTCTTGTAAGTCATTGGTCAATGATGAGTTGAGTGGTTATCGGTCAAGTTATGTTGTCAGATTAGTATTATAATAATTTAGTCGTTGTTGCAGTAATGTTGTTGTTGGTTAACGTAGGTGGCGAGTGATATCCTGAGATATCACAAAGTTGATTAAATTGGTTACTTTGAGGTTATTATGGGAGTGACCTGACAAATGATGATGTGGAATGAAGTTGAGGTAGGAGTTGGTGGATAGAATTTTCGAGGACGAAAATATTCTAAGTGGGGGAGAGTTGTAACACCCGGAATTCAATTATTTATTTAATTAAATTGTATAAGGAAATTATTTGTTGGAATTAGTCGAAGTTAGAATTATTGACATTATTATAAGAGGCGTAATTCGAATTTATACGTTGTGTTGGGCGGATAAATTAATGATCGAGAAATTAGTCGGTTTAATCGGAGAATAATATTAGAGATAATATTACTATAATGGACTATTATTAATTTAAGTTGATTTAAGCCATGGAGAATGATATTGAATATGTTGGGTTGGTGGTTCGGACGATTTATTTTATAGTCGGTAGTTAGTCAATTTGGTGGAGAGAAATAATAATAGAATTAATATTATGGATTATGAGAGTGTTTTATTTAAGTGGGCTTAGACGTTGCGTTGGTGATAGTAATCATGGGGGTGTTAATTAGTAAGCCCAAATGAAGATTATAATTATAATAATAATTATAATATAATAAAGGAAATAAGAAGAGAAGTTAGGTCTCAGTAGACGTGGAGAAAGAAGAAAAGTTGGAGAAAGAGGAGAGGTGAAGAAGAGAGCCATGGCGGAAGAGAAAAGCTAGAGGAAGTCCAATTTTCGCAGCAAGTTTCTACAGTGAGACACCTTAGTAAAACAGACGTTTCTCCCAATCCAACCGTTGGATCGTCGTGGTTCTTGGACACAACGTTCCAGACTCGTAGAGGTAACTTCTGACCAGAGCGATTTTCGTTTTGATGATTTTAAGTTCGTCTGACAAAGTGATTTCCGAACAGGTTTTTGGTGCGTCTCTGCACGTTGTTAGAAAATATTTTCGGAGAAAAGTTGGAAGCGGCGGCATAAGCTATGGCAACCGGGAGAGTAAAGCAATCTCATATCCAAGGTAAGGGTGGGGTTCTAGCTCTATAAACGGGATTATGATGAATGATATGTGGGGGTTATGGTTGTATGATTGCCTCTATTTTGTGTGTTGTGATTGTATTGTTGAATGTTGAAATTGATTGACGTCGGTGAATAAGGTTATAAAAGTTCAATCAATGATTGTGGGAAATTAACCTAGGGTTTATAATTATTATTATTGAGGAATTAGTTGTAGAAAATTGCTAGATGTTGGTGGAGTATAACTATAATATTGCTATGTTCCTGTGATGGTCGAAATTGAATTGTACTGGAATCGAAGGAAGAAAATTGAGTTTTAATTTTGTTGGAAGATGCTGTCAGCGCAGGTAAGTGCCAAGGTTTGGACGCGGCGCAAACTGAAGGTTTCTGTGGTGTTCGCGGCGCAAAGAGAGGTTCGCGGCGCGTGCTATACGAGTGTTAGAAATATGTTTTGATTTCTGGCTGTTGATGTTTTATGTTGGTTGTTGGGATCAAGCCTTAGTAGGATTAACTTGAGAAGAATTATAATTATTATTAGTCAAGAAATTGGTTTAAATTAATTAGAATATTATACCGTTGGAATTGATTAATTTAATTAGTAGAAATTATAGTGATGATTCTTAGTGATGAGATATGTAGTTAATGGATTTTGTATAAAGATGGAATTAGTGTGAAGAAGAAATAGCAGTAGTAATAACGATGATATATGTAGCAGGCTGAATTAGTAGCATAATTGGATTTAATAATAGAATTAACGAATAGTAGAATTGAAGAATTAGTACCTAGATGTTTAGGGGTTGTTTTGTAATGATTAAGTTGATGCAATTGATGCATGTTTAAGTTGTTGTTTTCGTTGCTGCTGTTCTGGTTGTTGTTGATACGTTGATTAAGTTGCAGGTCTTATGACCAATGTTGTTTAAGTTATTGATAATGCGTTGATTAAGTTGCAGGTCTTATGACCAAGGTTGATTAAGTTGTTTGTGGTTGTTGCATTGTTGTGTTGTGACGTTGTGGTTGTTGTTGCATGCATACATTTGCATTGTTTAAGTTGGCCTTGATGGCATCACGTTGAAAAGTTGAAGGCTTATGCCTTGGCCTTAATGGCACCACGTTGAAGGCTTACGCCTTGTTGAAATGCCTCGATAACCTGGCATATGTTTAAGTTGGGAGTTTTACTCCAAATGGTACCACATGCATTTGCACAACTGAGTCGCATTTGAAGTTGTTGTTGTTGTTTCGTTGTTGTTGTTATTACGTTGTTGTTGTTGTTGATATAAGTTGTCGTTATTGTAAGTTGTTGTTGTTATAAGTGGTTGTTGTTATTAAGTTATGATGATTTAAATTGTGAAATAATTATTATAACTATTGCTATAGTTGTTGTTGCTAATTGTTGTTATACTTGTTACTGAATATTGTTATCATATTTGTTGTTGGTAAATAATTATTATAACCGTTGTTGCTATTTGTTATTATAACTGTTGTTTGAATAAGTATGAAGTGGTGATATTGTATGATCTAATCTTAATATATTATTTATCATACGCTTGCTTATATTGTTGGATATCTCACCCCTTCTGTAATGATGTTACCTATTATGGGTAATTGAGCAGGTACTCAAGAATAGCTGTGGAAGTGAAGTAACTTTATGAAGTCTTTAGTTACTGTTAGTTCGAGTTGGTCTTGCTCTGATACGTAGCACTCGGGGGGATGTTTATGTGTTGTTTCTAAGTTGCTGTTATTACTAATTGTTGAATAATTATAAATTGAACGATGTTTTAGTTGAATAAAGTTGCTAACTGATCTATAAGTTGGAAGTTGTAATTCTGTGGTTTTAATATTAAAAAGGTTGTTATGTTCCTATGAATAAATATGTTGTGAGTTGTTCAGCCGAATGCTATGTATCATATTAAAAGAAATACAGGTTGCTTTGTTGTTTTATGTTGAAATGTGACATCCTATTTTATGTTTGAAAATTTTAGCACTCTGATTTTTAATATAAATGTCGGGTAGAAAATGGGGTGTTACATTAGTAGCTCAAGTGGTAGCAGGAATTTTTTTAATGTAACACCCTGGATTTCCGCTTACCCCGCAGGGCTTCCGGCCTACCAAGCATGTCACCAGCTTAATCAATAATCCCCCCTAGATCCGCTTATCGGCTGCCCAGGAAATATTGTTTTTGCCTCCCGCAGGAATCGAACCATGTACCTAGGGGATAAGTACATATTCATAGCAATTCCTGCTACCACTTGAGCTATATGGTCAAGTGGTAGCAGGAATTGCTATGAATATGTACTTATCCCCTAGGTACATGGTTCGATTCCTGCGGGAGGCAAAAACAATATTTCCTGGGCAGCCGATAAGCGGACCTAGGGGGATTATTGATTAAGCTGGTGACATGCTTGGTAGGCCGGAAGCCCTGCGGGGTAAGCGGAAATCCAGGGTGTTACATTAAAAAGGCGCCTTTTTATGTAACAGCCCGAGCCTTCGGCGTTCCCGGCACTATTACCTCACGATCTTCTCTACCCCCCTCACTAGTAGAGTTTTTGCCTTTCGCGGGAATCGAACCCTGTACCCTGGGGTTCAAGTACATGTTCATTCCATTCCCACTACCAATTGACCATATAGCTCAAGTGGTAGCAGGAATTGCTATGAATATGTACTTATCCCCTAGGTACATGGTTCGATTCCTGCGGGAGGCAAAAACAATATTTCCTGGGCAGCCGATAAGCGGACCTAGGGGGGATTATTGATTAAGCTGGTGACATGCTTGGTAGGCCGGAAGCCCTGCGGGGTAAGCGGAAATCCAGGGTGTTACATATATAACAGTTCATACTTGTTCATATTTGTTCGTACTTGTTCATATTTGTGATCATGTTATATATACTTGTTCAACTTAGTACAACACTAGGTTCCCCATAGCCTCCTATTGGGCTTCGTGCAAAGAATCTCCTTAGTTTAGGTTAGGACATAGAGTATGGTTTCCAGTTGAAATCGCTCTAAGAGCTCAAACCAACTATACCATGCCTCCTCTTGGGCTTCGTACAAACGACTTGTCCCTCCCATAGCCTCCTCTTGGACTTACAATGCAAGGACCCTCGATTGTCCCTCCCATAGCCTCCTCTTGGGCTTACAATGCAAGGAACCTCGAATAGCCTCCTCTTGGGCTTCGTACAAGGACCCACGGGCTTCTTATAAGCATCCCCATAATCCAAATCAAATACCCTAGGAGATTAGACATTTATCATCTCTATGATAGGAGTATCTCTTCTATATCATCACAAACAATCAATCAAATTTCTTTTTTGCCACAAGGCTGGCTAATCAATCAAATCCTTTGCCACAAGGCTGGCTAATCAAACTTGTTTTTGCCACAAGGCTGGCTAAACAAAAATCATCTTTATCATTCTAAGCACCAGAAGTGGCACAGCCCAGGTCTTAAAATGAAAAGATTTCAAACAAAAACAAACAGATGTATGTGATGATATAGATTAGATACATCGAACATTGAGATGACATTTGTCTCTTGTCCTTTGCTTCCACTAGCATAAGTGGGAACTACGATTGCAATGACTTTCTCAACATCCCTTTGAGAATACGTAGGCACAAGGTCGTATCCTTGGCGAGCAAAACTTCTCCCTCAAACCACTCAAACCTTAGCACCCGTAGACCTCGAGCTACAGATGCTCTGATTCCCTCTAAGAGATATGTATGCAGAAGATTGCGATGATCTTTGCGAGCATAATCAAACAAACACCTTAGGTCCCACCTATCTCACAAAAGAACCTCCCCAATAGCATAGAATGAAATACACAGACAAACATAACAAAGAAACCTATAGAGTACTATAGATACGTTGGGTGCTAATACCTTCCCTTCGTATAACCAACCCTCTTACCCAAGATCTCTCCCCCACTTTTGCATTGCTTTTAATTTTGTGTTATTTGCTTTGCATATCTTTTAAGGTTATTGCAACTTTTTTCCTTTTCTTGCTTTGGAAACTATAAAAAGTTTGGTCGTGACAAAAAAACAAAATCATTTTCTTGAGCATCAAGCCCAAAGAAGGCATCTGGTGTCTCATCCCGATTTTTTCACGCGACAGAAAAATGGCGACTTCACTGGGGAGCGATTAACTTTTTATTGTTTCCAAAGAAAGGGTTAATTCTAATTGTTATGTTTTTCATTTAATTCTTGTTACATGTGTGGTTCTGTTACATCTGTGGTTCTGTTACCAGTGATACATTATGGACAAATCCTAACCCGGATTAAGTACACATAAGAATTAGGTGGAGGGTACAGTCATGTATGGCATACAAGGAGTTCAGTCCTTAAAAAGCTGACATGAGAATCCTTCCGCTCAGTGGAGGTTCCTTCTTGGTAGTATATGTTTAGCAAGTTCAGTTGCGAAGACATTATTGCTTTCATTAAACTGTAGAAGCTGAGTTGGCTGTAAAACCCATAACCCATCCTGGCCTTATTAGGTTGTGGCGCATAAACTATTCAGGTGAAGACTTGGATTAGTTGTCATGCGGAGAGCCACACTCAGACGAGTTTTTCTTGAGAATATTGCTAGCTCACAAGTTCAGTTGTGCAAGCCGGTAATATCCGAAAGAAAAATGTAGACTCTGACGTATCAGTAGAACATGTTGTGCAGGTGATTAACCTCTAGTACTATCCCATGTTTGGTTCTCTGACCTCATGCTCGTGACGCTGGACCTTTGAACCCATGTGTACCATGTTTGAATTACCATGTTTGTAGTACCATGTTTGCATTACCATGTTTGCATTATCGTGTTTGCTTTACCATGTTTGTATATGTGGCATTCATGCATCCATGCATTCATAAAAAAATCCATCTTTTTCCATAAAAACATGATTTTTCCAAAAAAAATTTAGAGAGTTTTCTTTGCAAACATTATAGGATTAAATTATGGAGTGGGTAAAAAGGCATACCAAAAAGTACGGTTTCAAAGTTCCTAATGTGGAAAGACTGAGAGAGTTGGCATCTTTTGTACAAGATCCTTCCGATTTTAGGAAAAGCCATGGAAAGCTTTTGCCTATCTTGAACACTCATATTGATGAAGGACTTCTCAAAACTCTGGTTCAGTTCTATGATCCCGTCTACCGGTGTTTCACCTTTCCAGACTATCGGTTGGTACCAACCTTGGAAGAATATGCCAATCTTTTGGGTATTCATGTGCCTGACAAAATACCTTTCAATGGTTTGGAAGCCATTCCTAAATCACAAGTCATTGCAGCAAGTATCCACTTGAAGAAATCTGAAGTAGAGAGCAATTGGACTACCAAAGGAAACCTTCCGGGTTTGACTTCGTAGTTTCTAATATAGAAAGCCTTTGATTTCATCAAAACTGGTAGCATGATAGCTTTCGAAGCTATACTAGCCTTGCTCATCTATGGGTTGGTTCTGTTTCCCAATGTCAACAACTTTGTTGATATCAATGCCATAAAAATATTTCTGATTGGAAATCCTGTTCCGACTTTGCTTGGTGACATGTATTTCTCTATCCATCATAGGAATCGCCAAGGTGGTGGAATCATTGTATGTTGTGCACCTCTTTTGTTCAAATGGATTGTTTCACACTTACCTAAGTCTCCTATTTTCACGGAAAACCGAGAAGGTTTGCGTTGGCCTCGAAGACTTATGTCTCTTACAAATAATGATATTCATTGGTATACCTTGGCTCGTTGTGGTACAGAAACCATTGACAGTTGTGGAGAGTTCGCCAATGTACCCCTCATTGGTACACAAGGAGGAATTAACTACAATCCGGTCTTAGCCCGACGACAACTCGGGTATGCAAATTCAACTAAACCTGTTGGTCTCACAGTAGAAAGCTACTTCTATCAAGAAGGGGAGGATCCTCAAGGGTTGAAGACAAGAATGGTAAAGTTTGGTATGACGTCCGAAGGAAAGATAAAGGTGGGATAAGGAATTGCATTGCCACGGACGCCTACACCTATTGGGTAAAGAAAAGAGCAAGGGAGTTTCAAATGCCTTATGATTATGAAAAACCCATGTTCCCTATGGTATCTCAACTACCCAACATTCCCATTGACACTCTAGCCAAGATGAGATTAGAAAAAGACGCTTGGGAAGAAAAGTTTCGTAAGACTGATGTGGAAAACAGAAAGTTGAAGAAACGAGTGAATGATCACGAAGAAACCCTCTACTGTCAAGATGGATGTCTCATGAGTAAAGATGAGAAGATTCGTCAGAAAGACGCTGCAATCAGGAGGTACATCAAAGAAAGCAAGAAAAATCTTGAAGGTTCAACAAGCAGTGCTCCAATTCCTGACGACTGGAAGAATGTTGTTGACAAGCTAAGGACCGAAAAGGCCGAGTTGAAAGCTTACTATGGGAAAGAAATCATGAAGCTCAAGCTGCATAACGCATTTGGTTCTTCATCCGATGAGGATGCCTAGGATTGTTTAGCTTTTATTTATCATTTGCTTCTGTAGGAGCTACGCTCCAATGTTGTAACATTTTCCCATTATTTCAATAAAATAACAGTTGTGTACAAATGTTTGCGAGAAAATAATCTTTAAAATATTTGGAAAAATCATTAAATTTTTTTTTTTGCATACATCATTCTGCATATCGAGTCTGTTGTCTAGAGTCTTATCTTTTGGATTTTCCTTCATTAGATCGTCAAGCTGTCGCGCCTCAAAGTTTCTCGACCGCGTTGGCAATCAGATCATAGATACAATACTCGTTCAAGCAAAAGAAGAGTGATGGAAAGCTCTGAACAAGAGAATATTGAGCTCCGTGGTACAGTGACCACCCTTCAAGAAAAGTTGGAAAGTCTCACTACTCTGGTTGACTCCTTAATGGCCGCGCAGAATCAGCCACCACCCGTCAGTCAAGCAACAGTGATATCTGAGATCACTACTCCAGTGTCTACAGTTGCATTCAGTATTCCATCTTTCTCCATGCCAGAAGGTTGGAGCACGCCTTTCAGCTTCGGTACAGGTTTTCGCCATAATTTCTCTGGGATTCCAACATCCACAACTGAAGTGCCTGATACACAAGGTTCACTGTTCACTCCAAATCAGGGGGTAACCTTTTCTCAAGTCACTATGTCGGTTTCTCAACCCACTATGACGGTTTCTACTCCTATGGTTCACACTGTTCCTTACGGAGACAATGAGATTTATCATGATCAAGGTGATAGCACAAATCAGCGTAACTGCGTGGAAGATCTCCAAGAATAGTTCAACAAGATTCAACTGGAAGTCAAAGCTATTCGTGGGAAAGATTTGTTCGGAAAGAATGCCCAGGAGCTCTGCTTAGTTCCCAGTGTACAAATACCAGCTAAATTCAAGGTCCCAGACTTTGAGAAGTACAAAGGTAGTTCTTGTCTGCAAAGTCATCTTGTGATGTATGCTAGGAAGATGTCTACTTATGCAGATAATCATCAGTTGCTCATCCACTACTTTTAAGACAGTTTGACTAGTGCCGTACTGAAGTGGTACACAGGATTAGATAACACTAACATTCGAACTTTCAACGACCTAGGCGAGGCCTTTGTCCGACAATACAAATACAACTCGGATATGGCTCTAGACAGAGATCAGCTCCGATCTATGGCTAAAAAAGACCATGAAGCTTTCAAAGAATATGCCCAACGATGGAGAGAAACTGCTGCTCAGATTAATCCACCGTTAAAAGAGAAAGAGATGACAAAGATATTCTTGAATACTCTTGGCCCGTTTTATTATGAACGCATGATTGCTAGTGCTCCAAGTGATTTCACCGAAATGGTAAACATGGGGATGCGTCTAGAAGAAGGAGTCCGAACCAGACGTCTAACTAAAGAAGGTGGATCTTCAAGCGAAACCAAAAAGTTCGGAAGTGGTTTCCAAAAGAAGAAAGAACAAAGTGTTGACATGGTATCCCAAGGGAGGCCAAGAGGAAATATCAATCATCAACAACAGGTAGCTGTTATCGCGCCAGCCGTTAATACAACACCGAATCCGGGATTTACCCTGCAGTTTCAACACTAATAGCCTCGACAACAGGCTCAACAGTTCAACAATAATCAGAATCGTGTACAAAGAGCTCCACAGTTTGATCCGATTCCAATGACCTACACAGAGTTGTACCCTGCTTTGATTGAAAGAGGTCTTGTTCAAACTAAAGCACCACCACCAGTACCTGAGAAACTACCATGGTGGTAAAATGTTGAGGTCTCATGCCTTTATCATCAAGGAGCACCTGGCCATGATCTTGAGCATTGCATAGCTTTGAAATATGAAGTTCAAAGGTTGGTTAGATCTAATCTCCTCTCTTTCACAAATTTGAATCCAAATGTGCAAGCAAATCCGCTGCCCAATCATGGAGGGCATGTTGTAAACATGGTGTATGGATGTCCTGGTCCATACCGAATCTATGACATCAATTTCTCAAGAGCAAATTTGGTACAAATGCACGCTACTCTCTGTCAAAGGCGGGATTTTCGCCAACATCACTATGGTTCCTGTAGCATATGTTGTATAGATCCTCATGGATGTTCGACTGTGAGAAGAGATCTTCAAGTTTTGCTAGATGATGGTACTATTCAAATCTTCAAAAATAGGAATGAAGATGAAACTTACATGATAGGATGTTATCCGCATGAGCATTTAGTCTCAGATATCAACTCGGAAATGCCTAAAGTTAACATCATCATTCCTCATTTCAACATGCCTGAGCGCATAGAAGTTACCTACAACAAGCCGAGGGTTCCTGTTGCTCCTTTGATCATTTGTCTACCTGGACCTGTTCCTTATGACTCTGACAAGTCAGTTCCCTACAACTACAACGCAACAATGATAAAGAATGGACAAGAAGTTCCTTTACCTACTCTTTCATCTGTCGTAAACATCGCTGATGTGAGTCGAGTAACAAGAAGTGGACGTGTGTACACTCCATTGCCTCCAAAGCAGCCTATTGCTCTTGCAACTAGGAAAAATCCTGTTGATATATCGGTAAGGAATCCTGAGGAAACTCTTGTCAGTAATACAAACACTGATGTTGGTCAATCCAGTGGAACCAATGTCTGAGCGCATAGAAGATGAAGTTAACATGATAGGATGTTATCCGCATGAGCATTTAGTCTCAGATATCAACTCGGAAATGCCTAAAGTTAACGTCATCATTCCTCATTTCAACATGCCTGAGCGCATAGAAGTTACTGTCGCGGGGAAAAATCGTATCTTTTTTCGGGATGAGACACCTGATGCCTTCTTTGGGCTCGAGTGCTCATAAAAATGATTTTTCTTTGTTTCGACCAAACTTTTTATTATTTCCAAAGGAGGAAAAGGAAAAAAGTTGCAATAACCTAAAAAAGTGGGGGGAGATCTTGGGTAAGAGGGTTGGTTATACGAAGTGAAGGTATTAGCACCCAACGTATCTATAGTACTCTATAGGTTTCTTTATTGTTTTTCATTCTATGCTATGGTGGAGGTTCTGTTGTGAAATTGGTGGGACCTAAGGTGTTTGTTTGATTATGCTCGCAAAGATCATCGCGATCCTCTGCATACATATCCCTTAGAGGGAATCAGAGCATCTGTAGCTCGGTGTCTATGGGTGCTAAGGTTTGAGTGGTTTGAGGGAGAAGTTTTGCTCGCCAAGGATACGACCTTGTGCCTACGTATTCTCAAAGGGATGTTGAGAAAGTCAGAGCAATCGTAGTTCCCACTTATGCTAGTGGAAGCAAAGGATAAGAGACAAATGTCATCTAAATGTTCGATGTATCTAATCTATATCATCACATACATCTGTTTGTTTTTTGTTTGAAAATCTTTTCATTATAAGCCCTGGGCCATGCCACTTATGGTGCTTAGAATGATAAAGATGCTTTTTAGCCAGCCTTGTGGCAAAAACTTTCAATGAAGTCAGCCTTGTGACAAAAAGTTTTGATTAATCAGCCAGCCTTGTGGCAAAAGTTTCAATGAAGTCAGCCTTGTGACAAAAACTTTGATTAATCAGCCAGTATGGTGGCAAAAAGTTTGATTGATTAGCCAGCCTTGTGGCAAAAAAGTTAAGTTGATTGATTGATTGATTGATTGTTTGTGATGATATAGAAGGGATACTCCTATCATAGAGATGATAAATGTCTAATCTCCTAGGGTATTTGATTTGGATATTGGGGGTGCTTATAAGAAGCCCGTGGGTCCTTGTACGAAGCCCAAGAGGAGGCTATCCGAGGGTCCTTGCATTGTAAGCCCAAGAGGAGGCTATGGGAGGGACAATCGAGGGTCCTTGCATTGTAAGCCCAAGAGGAGGCTATGGGAGGGACAAGTCGTTTGTACGAAGCCCAAGAGGAGGCATGGTATAGTTGGTTTGAGCTCTTAGAGCGATTTCACCGGGAAACCATACTCTATGTCCTATCCTAAACTAGGGAGATTCTTTACACGAAGCCCAATAGGAGGCTATGGGGAACCTAGTGTTGTACTAAGTTGAACAAGCATATAATATGAACAAACTCATGAACAAGTATGAACAAACATGAACAAACATGAACAAGTATGAACAAGTACATATATATATGACAAAGTGTGTGCGTACAATGGAGTTTATGAAGGAAATATACCTGCAGCGATGATCAGCTTATGTACACGGGGCTCGGGACTTATACTCGGGGAGAGGCCCATTGAGTTATCCATGGCTATGTAAACAAATATTTACAAAGGGGCTTGGGACTTATACCTACATGGAGGCCCATGGTATATTTTTGGGAAGATTTAAAGAAAACCTTCATTTTTGATCTGTTGTTCGGAGTTAAAAAACAAATTGATCGAGGTATGTACAAAAGGCGTACAATGAAATACCTAATTTCATGTACTGGAATGGGACTTATACCTATGTGGAGGCCCATGTTTTATTTACAAAACATGGTTGATTGTTTTATTAATAGACGCAAGGTTTCGTCGTTTGAAAAACTGTTTGAAAGTTTTGTTTTGAAAGAAGTTTTCTGTTTGAAGAAAAACTGTACAAAGAAAGAGGAAAGGGACTTATACTCTCTAATATTCGAGAGGCCCATGTTTGAAAATCAATTGATCAATCCAAAAAAAGATTTAATCAATAGTTTCTTTTGAAAAGAAAAACCAAAAAGAAACGGTTTATCGTTTTGAAAAATTGTGATCGTTTGTTTTAAAACGGTTTGAATTTTGACAAAAGTCAACTTAATTAAGATAAAAAACAAATTTCATGCTTAATTAAGACCTAAATAATTAGGGTTTGATCACAAAATATTTACAAGTGATTAAGTTTAAAAAAATCAAATGAAAAACAATATTTAAAACACTTAAAAACATGTCATTTTAAACTTAATTAAAAATGTATTAAATAAATATTTTTTTTGTGATTTTTTGAGTATTCATAAAATATATGTGTTAAATAAAAAGTGTGCAAAAAATGAAGCAAAAATGAATTGATTTGGTTAGTTAATTAATTAGTTAAAGTTGTTAAAAAAATTGAAGAAAATAAGTGTTAAAAAAAATGGTTTGGTCCTGCCAGGGTTTGAACCCACGCCCTGAGGTTCACTACTCAAAACAACAACCAACTGAGCTGCGCGCGCAGCTTGTTTATGATACACACTCATTTAGTTATATTCAAAAACAAGTATTTGAAACTTCTGAACAAAAAATGGTGCCAAGAACACATCCCTACTTTGATTTTGAATTTTTGTGAAACTGAACCAATTTGAACAAGTAAAGGGTCTATTTCACTCGGTTTTTCACGAGGAACATGATGGTGTCCTCATAATTCATTTATTTTTGCTCTAAGGTGGTCAATTTTGTGATGAACACGAAGAACCCTAATTCTGAATTTGAACATGAAACCGTGTACGATTGATGAATTGTGAAATTGATTGAGGGCTATTGATCAGTGATAGTGCAGAAACAAGATGGCAACTCAATTTTTCATTTATGATGCATGTATGTATGAGTTCGAAGTTCATAAGACTTACCTTCAAAAACGGCCAAACTGGGAATTGAATTTTGATCTGGAGGTGTTACAGATGCTTTGTAACAATCTGGATAGCTTCAATGATGATTATGGAAGGTGTCTGGATGCTTGGAGTGAATTGAAAACACCTGGAGCAGTTGGAGGTACCCGATCTGCAGTTAAGCCTAAGTGTGAATCGAGCTCGATGATTCTGATGTTTCAGGTTGATGATGAGTGTTTGGATAGCTCATATGTGATATATGTGAGGTGTGGGAAGTGTTAATTTGGACAGAAATGATCTGGAATGAAAATTGGCATGATAAGGCTCTTCATGTGTTCATATGGAGG
Organism: Vicia villosa; assembly: GCF_029867415.1. Classification (NCBI taxonomy): domain Eukaryota; kingdom Viridiplantae; phylum Streptophyta; class Magnoliopsida; order Fabales; family Fabaceae; genus Vicia; species Vicia villosa. The sequence goes on along the minus strand of NW_026705447.1, from coordinate 165,705 downwards.
TTGAAGAGTGAATCTGAGTTTTGGGGTGATTTGGGGTGTGTGAGTGGTTCAAACACATCCCATATGATGTTTATGAGTTGCTAGAACCATCACTTTGGCCATAACTTCAAGGGTATGGAGGTTGAGTTTTCTACCTCTTAGAAACTTAAGAAACTTGTATTCTAAGAAAGAAAGAGAAAGCCTATAATTTGTGAGGCTTTGGTGTGATTTTGAATGGAGTTTGGACATCTATTTATAGGCCAAGAGTTCTGAATGCAGAGCTTGGCAAGTTGATCAAAGAAGTGATGATTTGGCTTAAGAGATAAAAAGGAATCTTTTACATTTAATGCAAAATGGTTAAAGTAACTTAACCATGGTCATTCTTCCAAGCTTCTTATCCTCTTCCATTCTGATCTTCAAATCAGAAGATATCTTCAATTATTGCCTTGATGCATCATTACTTGCATTATTTGGCAAATTGGTTCATAACTTAGTGAAAATGGTTTGAAATTTCAAGTGAAAATGATCACTAAATGCATAATTCAAAACCATAGCTATGCTCCATATTTTTTCATGCTCTTGGACATTTTGGAAAGCTCATATTACACACTTCAAAACCCTAGTTGAAAGTTTCTTCAAGACCTTTAAGGAAATGGGTGAAAAAGATCCATGAACTTTGAAGAAAATGAGGTTTTAAGTGAAATTTTCAAAAGATACCAACTTTGAAGCTCCATATCTCTTAAATGGTTGATCTTTTGGAAAAAAAATTATATTTGACAAAGTTGTTCATTGGATCAAAATCTACAACTTTCATTTTGGAAGTTTTTTTCAGTTTGTAGGTGAAATTTTGAGTTATTCCCTTCCAAAGTTTGGAAAAAACCATTGAAAAAACACTTAGAAAATTTTCTAAGTATGAAAGTCAAACTTTTGACTTTTTGATTCTTGATTGATTTTCTTGATTTTTCTTGATCAAATGACTTCATATATCATATATTGATGATTCAAAACTTCAAAAGTCAAGGTTGACCAAAATTCCCCAAAAGTCAATGGTGATCTTGTACAGTTAACTTTTTCAGACGAATCGCGTTTCTGGAGATTTTAAATGAACCAAGCTATCCTCACCAAATGAATTGTATGAATGGATCATATTGATTTATTGGAAGACCTTGAGCCATGGTTTAAGTTATGGCACCATGTTCTGATTAAAAAGTCAGTTGTTCAGTGAATTAGGTCAAAAAACCCTAATTGTCGACCTGATGAGATTGATGACTGTGGATCTTGAATTGAGATGCAATTCCCATTGGATGCTGTCATAGGGATTATTTGAGGATGATTGAAACCTTTGATTGACTTCCTGGGGATTTTTAGGGTTTCCCAAATGTGATCCCTGATTTCAGTCCCTGATAGTTCAAAACCCTAATCTGATGATTTGAAATTTCACTGTTGATCAATCCTTGTGTAGGAGATGTCTTGAGCCAATAGATTAGGCCAAAATGATGTACTTGGGGTCTTGAGGTCATGTCCCAAGTCATTAGGTCAAATCCTGAGCAAAAGTCAGGGGTGTGCTATCTTCAATCAAAACCCTAATCGGGTTGATTCAGAGCCTTTGAGTTTGTTGAAATGAATCTCTGAGGACCAAATGTTGATTGTTGATGAAGATGATTCATTTGAAATGAAGGGGGAATAAAACCCTAATTGATTGTTGCTTGTACTGATGAGTGATTTCTTGACTAAACCCTGCTGAGTCACAAGTAGCAAACACAAGCTATGCAATATGTTAGAGATGCAAATGATGCATATGCAAATGATATGAGGTGGTATCTTAGGTCAAAAATTGGGGTATGACAGTTACCTACAACAAGCCGAGGGTTCCTGTTGCTCCTTTGATCATTTGTCTACCTGGACCTGTTCCTTATGACTCCGACAAGGCAGTTCCCTACAACTACAATGCAACAATGATAAAGAATGGACAAGAAGTTCCTTTACCTACTCTTTCATCTGTCGTAAACATCGCTGATGTGAGTCGAGTAACAAGAAGTGGACGTATGTACACTCGAATGCCTCCAAAGCAGCCTATTGCTCCTGCAACAAGGAAAAATCCTGTTGATATACCGGTAAGGAATCCTGAGGAAACTCCTGTTAGTAATACAAACATTGATGTTGGTCAATCCAGTGGAACCAATGTCAATCCTGACTTTGATGAAATTTTGAAGCTTATAAAAAGAAGCGAATACAAGATTGTGGATCAGCTTATGCAGACTCCTTCAAAGATCTCAATACTTTCATTGCTTTTAAACTCAGAAGCCCATAGGGAAGCCCTGATGAGAGTATTAGATCAAGCTTTTGTGGATCATGATGTGACTAGTGACCACTTTGATGGGATAATAGCCAACATAACAGCTTGCAACAATTTAAGCTTATGTGATGAAGAACTCCCCGAGGAGGGTAGAAATCACAACCTTGCTCTACACATCTCTATGAATTGTTAGTCAGACTCTTTGTCAAACGTATTGGTAGACACTGGATCTTCCTTAAATGTGATTCCAAAGACGACTCTTGCTCGTTTATCTTACCAAGGAATGCCTATGAAGTTCAGTGGTGTAGTAGTCAAAGCATTTGATGGATCGCGAAAATCTGTTATCGGCGAAGTCAACCTTCCCATGACAATTGGTCCACATACATTTCAAATCACCTTCCAGGTCATGGACATTCAAGCTGCTTATAGCTGTCTGTTAGGACGACCATGGATCCATGAAGCAGGGGCAGTAACTTCTATGCTCCATCAAAAGTTAAAATTTGTAACAAATGGAAAATTGGTAACAATAAGTGGGGAGCAAGCCTTGATGGTGAGCCATTTATCCAATTTCTCTTTCATAAGTGCTGATAATGCGGAAGGAACGCAGTTCCAAGGTCTCTCTTTAGAAGACGAATCTTCCAAAAAGAAAGCATCAATCTCTTCATACAAAGAGGCAGTGAAAGTAATAAAAGATGGAACTACCACTGGCTGGGGGCAAGTTGTGATCCCTACCAAGAATGAAACCAGAGCAGGACTTGGATGTTCACCGATGTTCTCAAACTGGACCAAGAAGGATGAAACCCTTCGTCCGATCAAAGAAATGTTCCTTAGTGGAGGGTTCCTTAACCCGATTCCTCAAGAGGTTAATGTTCTTATCGAAGAGTGTACCGAAGAAGGTCTCTCCAATTCTGAAGAAGAATGGAAATGTTATCTCAATGACTCGGGATACATATCTCAGGAAGAACCATATGCACCGTTCTATCCTCCTTCAGAGAAATCCAAAGGCAAAGAAACTCCACCTGTTCCTGCAGAGGTCTGGGACACCTTGGGAGAACCAAGTGGCAAGTTTGATTATATGGTGAAATATACTGCACCTGAAAGTTCAAAGATTTCGATTGAAGACATCCAACCAACTGGATGGGGAGATCCCTTTGAATATACCAGTCAACCAGAAGAGGCTTACAAATACTCTCAACTTTCACAGCAGCCTAAAATTACTGAAGATTTTAGCTTCAACGCATCTACCAAAGTTGATAACTCTGAAGACGGTTATTATCACATAAATGCCATTTTTGAAGGTGAAGGGGAAGATGGCCCCGCAGTTGACTTGGAAAGTGTCTCTGACAATGAGTCTCTTCATCCTGAAGATTGGGAATTACATCCTGAAGATCCTGAAGATTGTGACTCATCTTATGCTCTTCAAGAAGTAGAAAGAGACCGTCTCAACTCTACAAAGAACAAGGGTGACAAACCAGGACCTTCAAATCCTGCTCGACCAGTGGTCAATGTCATCACTGAAGAAGATTCTGAGAAAAATTTTCCTGAATACATAATGCACAGAGGAGTTCGTTGCTACTGGAAAGCTGTCGACGTTCCGAATGTTGTTCGCCGCTCAAAGTAATCACCTCGCTGTTATTTTGACCTCCTTCCTGGCCCAAAGAAGAGAGATGTTTTATAGGGCTTTGCTTTTAAATGCTTTTTCTGCCCAAATAAGTTTGTGTATAGGGCTTTGTTTTAAAAAGTTTCCCTCCTTGTCCTGCCCAAGACAAATGAGTTTGTGTTTAGGGCTTTGTTTCAAAAATGAATCATAAATAAAGTGTCATTTTGAATTCCCTACACTATGTGTTTTATTTTTTTCTTTTTTCTGGAAATGGTAATCCTAAAAAACCAAAAAAAAACTTTTCAAAAGTCTGCATACACTCTTGCATTCACAGTTTTTCTGAAACAAGCATAAATCATATGTGCAGATTTACTATTGATAAATCCATTGAATGCAATAACCCTATGCCCTCTCCCAACTTTGAGTTTCCTGTGTTCGAAGCCGAAGAAGAGGAAGAAGAAGAGATCCCGGACGAGATCTCTCGATTACTTAAGCACGAGGAAAGAGCCATTCTGCCTCACAAAGAGCCTTTAGAAAGAATCAACTTGGGTTCTGAAGAAGACAAAAAAGAAGTGACCATTGGATCGCTGCTTGATACTGATATCAAGAGTAAGATGATACATCTTCTCAAAGAATATGTTGACGTGTTTGCCTGGTCCTACACTGACATGCCTGGGTTGGATACCAATATTGTTCAGCATTACTTGCCATTAAAGCCAGAATGTCCGCCAGTTAAGCAGAAATTGCGAAGGACTCACCCTGATATGGCTAACAAAATCAAAATGGAAGTTCAAAAGCAACTCGACGCAGGTTTTCTTGTTACCTCCGAGGATCCTCAATGGTTGGCCAATATAGTGCCAGTTCCGAAGAAAGATGGCAAAGTCAGAATGTGTGTTGACTACCGCGACTTGAATAAAGCCAGTCCAAAAGATGACTTTCCATTACCGCATATCGACATGCTGGTCGATAACACCGCTAAGTTCAATGTCTTTTCCTTCATGGACGGGTTCTGCAGTTATAATCAGATCAAGATGGCTCCCGAAGACATGGAGAAGACATCTTTCATCACCCCATGGGGTACCTTTTGCTACAAAGTGACGCCGTTTGGATTAAAGAATGCAGGCGCAACTTACCAAAGGGCAATGACTACTCTCTTTCATGACACGATGCATAAAGAAATTGAAGTTTATGTGGACGACATGATAGCCAAGTCCAGCACAGAAGAAGAACATATTAAATACCTTTTGAAGTTGTTTCAACGACTAAGGAAATATCAGCTTCGCTCGAATCCTAACAAATGTACTTTTGGGGTAAGATCTGGAAAAATCTTAGGTTTCATTGTCAGCCAAAGAGGTATTGAAGTAGATCCCGACAAAGTCAGAGCTATTCAAGAGATGCCTGCACCAAAAACTGAAAAGCAAGTAAGAGGATTTCTTGGATGATTGAATTATATCTCCAGATTTATCTCTCAAATGACTGCTACTTGTGGGCCAATTTTCAAGATTCTCCGCAAAGATCAAGGGGTTGTATGGACTGAAGATTGCCAGAAAGCGTTTGACAGTATCAAGGAATACCTGTTAGAACCACCAATATTGATTCCTCCAGTTGAAGGAAGACCACTAATCATGTACCTTACCGTGTTGGAAGAATCCATGGGTTGTGTGCTTGGACAACAAGATGAAACCGGTAAGAAGGAGCATGCCATTTATTACCTGAGTAAGAAATTCACAGATTGTGAGTCTCGTTACTCCATGCTCGAAAAAACATGTTGTGCTTTGGCTTGGGCTTCAAAACGTCTCCGCCAATACATGATCAACAATGCTACTTGGATAATCTCCAAAATGGATCCAATCAAGTATGTCTTTGAAAAACCTGCCTTAACAGGAAGGATTGCCCGATGGAAAATGTTGTTATCTGAGTATGACATCGAGTACCGTGCTCAAAAAGTGGTCACAGGAAGCATTCTCGCCGATCACTTGGCACATCAGCCAATTAATGAATATCAATCTCTCAAGTTTTACTTTCCTGACGAAGATGTCATGTACTTGAAGATGAAAGATTGTGACGAACCGTTACCCGAAGAAGGTCCTGACCCTAGATCAAGGTGGGGCCTAATTTTCGATGGAGCAGTTAACGCTTTTGGAAATGGAATTGGGGCAGTCATCATCACTCCCAAGGGTACTCATATCCCATTCTCCCCCAGATTGCTATTCGATTGCACCAACAATGTCGCAGAATATGAAGCTTGTATCATGGATCTCGAAGAAGCCATTGACTTAAGGATCAAGATCCTCGACATATATGGAGATTCAGCTCTCGTGATCAACCAAATCAAAAACAAGTGGGAAACTTATCACCCTGGCTTGATTCCTTACAGAGATTATGCAAGACGTCTGTTGACTTTCTTCAACAAGGTTGAATTGCATCCTATACCTCGAGATCAGAATCAAATGGCAGACGCCTTGGCTACTCTATCTTCCATGTTCAAAGTCAATCATCGGAATGATATGCCTAAAGTCAGAATTATGCGCCTTGAAAGGCCCGCCTATGTGTTTGCAACTGAAGCAGTCATCGATGATAAACCGTGGTTCCACGACATCAAACGCTTTCTTCAAACTCAAGAGTACCCACTTCGGGCATCAAACAAAGATAAGAAAACTCTAAGGAGACTTTCTGGCAATTTCTTCCTGAACGGAGATGTGCTATACAAAAGAAACTTCGACATGGTTTTGCTCAGATGCGTGGACACACACGAAGCAGACATGTTAATGCATGAAGTGCATGAAGGGTCCTTTGGAACACATTCAAATGGGCATGCAATGTCCAAGAAGATCTTAAGAGCAGGATACTATTGGTTGACAATGGAATCTGACTGTTATAAACACGTGAAGAGATGTCACAAGTGCCAGATCTACGCAGATAAGATCGATGTGCCACCGAATCTACTCAACGTTCTCTAATCTCCATGGCCTTTTTCCATGTGGGGTATCGACATGATTGGAATGATCGAACCGAAAGCTTCAAACGGTCATCGTTTCATCTTGGTGGCAATTGATTACTTCACCAAATGGGTCGAAGCAGCATCTTACGCCAACGTTACAAGACAAGTGGTTGTGAGGTTCATCAATAACAACATCATTTGCCGATATGGTGTTCCAAGCAAGATCATTACTGACAATGGTTCAAACTTGAACAACAAAATGATGAAAGAATTGTGTGAGGAATTCAAGATTGAGCATCATAACTCTTCTCCTTACAGACCAAAAATGAATGGCGCCGTCGAAGCTGCCAACAAGAACATTAAGAAGATCGTCCAGAAAATGGTCGTCACTTACAAAGACTGGCACGAAATGCTTCCGTTTGCTTTGCATGGGTACCATATTTCAGTGCATACTTCAACAGGGGCAACCCCTTTCTCTCTAGTATACGGCATGGAAGCTGTGCTCCCCGTAGAAGTTGAAATCCCATCAATGAGAGTCCTCATGGAGACTAAGTTATCAGAGGCTGAATGGTGTCAAAGCAGATACGATCAGTTGAACTTAATCGAAGAAAAACGTATGACTGCTCTATGCCATGGACAGTTATACCAAGCAAGGATGAAACAAGCCTTCAACAAAAAGGTTCGACCTCGTGAATTTCAAGAAGGCGACCTCGTGCTTAAAAAGATCTTGTCTTTTCAACCAGATTCTAGGGGCAAATGGTCTCCTAATTACGAAGGCACGTTATCAAAAGAACATTTTCTAGAGGTGCCATGACTCTTGTAACCATGGATGGTGATGAACTCCCACATCCTGTGAATGCTGATGTAGTCAAGAAATACTTTGTCTAAAAAAGACAAAAGAACAGCTCAGTAAGTCGAAAACTCGCAAAGGGCGACTTAGGCAAAAATGAGCGTCTCGGTGGACTGAAAACCCGAAAGGGCGGTCCAGGCAAAAATTAGAGACAATAAAAAAAAATTGTTCCTGGTAGATTGAAAACCTGAAAGGGCAATCTAGGCAAAAATTAAGGATATATGACAAAGTAACTGCATCAGTCCGTACTTCGTCACCTGAGGAGTCTTTTTCATCAAAGGATCTTCGATCAAATCATCGCCAATCTGAAGCGACAAGCACAGTTGGAACTCAAAGTTGTTAACGAGAATGGTGGTTATTGATTTCAATGTAGTCTTTTCCGCATATTTACCATTTCCAACTTTTGTAAATACTCTATGGAATCATGCCTTTAGTTGATTACCATCCTATTAAATAAATTTGAGCCTTGTGCCCATTTGTTTGCAATCTCTAATTTCTTTTAGCTTGCAAAATGACGCTTTAGTTGTGTTATTCACTTTTGAAAGAAAAAAAGAAAAAAAGTTTTAAATGAATTTCCTTTTCTTTTTCAAAATAAAAGCGAAACTTTCCTTTGAGTTGTGAACAACAGAAGGAACATCAACAGCTATATCCGTAGGATGAACCAAAGATTATCTTTCAGAACTGTTCTTTTCCTCAAAAGAGATGATGAGACAACGATATTCTTATCCCAAAAAAGAATTCCTAAGCCAATCGCCCCTCGCGGTAGGGAAGTTCTTTTATCCCCAGTGAAGAAGATCTTTCATCTCCAATGAAGAAGTTCTTCCATCCCAGTAAGAAAGATGCTTGTCTTCCCCAGAGAAGTTGAAAGCATGAAACACAATTCATTACCCGTGTTATCTGCACCGTGTTGAAAAACATTAACCGAGTAACTGGTTGTATTGCGACGTCGGTCCTTCTCCAATATACATTTCTTTGTCTGTCAGTATTGTCAGCATGCATACGACATTCATGACATTCATCATTCATACATATTTGCATCATTTATGCATTTTTCAATGTCTGCTTTAAAATCACTTGTTTAGGATGTATCTATCTCCAGAAGGAAACAGGTACGGGCGTGTCATCTCTCCAAGTAGGTTGTCACCCATAAGCAGAAAGAACGTTTTCTTTCTCCAGTACCCCACTGAGATCATCCCTCGTGGAAGAAGGTTGCTTCAGCTTCTCCTCTCAAAACAAAGGAGAAAATCCCCATTTGAGTTCATTCCTCATTGGGTACAAAGTCTTGTTTGACCGTTTCTTTCCAATTCATTCATGGATAGAACCCTGTCTTTACCAAAAATTCAAATTCCGATTCTCAAAATAGAGTCGTGAAAAACATACAATAAGCAATAGCCTCATCATCCGAGCAGCTTATGTCTCTTTCAAAAGATTTTTCCTCTCTAGGAAATCAATCATGAAGACCATGTGACAACCAGGGCCTTATTACTGTTCACAAGGCTGAATAACCAGTAATTTCCCTAGTAAAGTCTCTAGAATCATTTTATCACTTGGCTGATAATTGATCATGTCTTCAAAACCGCTATCACGAGGCTGGTAGTCGGTAACCTTTTGTTCTGGTTATATTACTTTATCATGTCTGTCACAATGCTGATAGTCGGTAATATTAACCGAACCTTTGAAACTCTTTTTCCCATGTCAAGTTTATCACCATGCTGATAGTCTGTAATACAGTTTCATACCTTTCACCTTCGCATTATTTAACAAGTCTATCACTGTGCTGATAGTCGGTAATGTCGATAGGTAAGCTTTTCTTACAAAGCTATCATTCCCCGGAGAAGCATACACTTGCTTTCCCGAAAAGAAAAAACGGATTCTCTTCCTAAAACGGATTGAGACATCCTTCCCGATCTCTTGTCCCCAGTGGAGTCAGTTCTTATATCCCCTCGGTAAAGATATCTTTGCATCATTCGCAATTTTGGTATCTTAGGTCTAAAATTTGCGTCTTCTGATATTTAAGTCTCTTCCACCCTATCAAAACGAAGATTTTCAATCTTCATATTTCAGGTTGAAGAAACTTATATAGGGGCATCTGTCATACCCCAATTTTTGACCTAAGATACCACCTCATATCATCTGTACATGCATCATTTGCATCTCTAACAAACTGCATAGCTTGTGTTTGCTACTTGTGCCCAGCAGGGTTTAATCAAGAACTCACTCATCAGTACAAGCAACAACCTATTAGGGTTTTGTTCTCCCTCCATCTCAAATGAACTATCTTCATCAACAATCAACATTTGGTCCTCAAGGATTCATTTCAACAAGCTCAAAGGCTTTGAATCAACCAAATTAGGGTTTTGACTGAAGACAGCGTACTCCTGACTTTTACTCAGAATTTGACCTAATAGCTTGGGACATGACCTCAAGACCCCAAGTGCATCATCTTGACCTAATCTATTGGCTCAAGACATTTCCCACACAAGGATTGATCAACAGTGAAATTTCAAGTCATCAGACTAGGGTTTTGAACTATCAGGGACTGAAATCAGGGATCACATTTGGGAAACCCTAAAAGGCTCCAGGGCATCAATCAAAATGTTCAATCATCTTCAAATAATCCCTATGACAATATCCAATGGAAATTGTATCTCAATTCAAGATCCACAGTCATCAATTTCATCTGGTCGACAATTAGGGTTTTTGACCTAATTCATCTGAACAACTGACTTTTTAATCAGGACATGGTGCCACAACTTAAACCATGGCTCAAGGTCCTCCAATAACTCAATTTGATCCATTCATACCATTCATTTGGTGAGGATAGCTTGGTTCATTTGAAATCTCCAGAAACGCGATTCACCTGAAAAAGTCGACTGTACAAGATCACCATTGACTTTTTGGAAATTTTGGTCAACCATGACTTTTGAAGTTTTAAATCATCAATATATGATATTTGAAGTCATTTGATCAAGGAAAATCAAGAAAATCAATCAAGAATCAAAAAGTCAAAAGTTTGACTTTTCATATTTAGAAAAATTTCTGTGTTTTCAATGGTTTTATCCAAACTTTGGAAGGGAATATCTCAAAATTTCACCTACAAACTGAAAAAAACTTCTAACATGAAAGTTGTATATTTTGATCCAATGAACAACTTTGTCACATATAATTTTTTTCCATAAGATCAACCATTTAAGAGATATGGAGCTTCAAAGTTGGTATCTTTTGAAACATTCACTTAAAACCTCATTTTCTTCAAAGTTCATGGATCTTTTTCACCCTTTTCCTTAAAGATCTTGAAGAAACTTTCAACTAGGGTTTTGAAGTACATAACAAGAGCTTTCCAAAATGTCCAAGAGCATGAAAAAATATGGAGCATAGCTATGGTTTTGAATTTTGCCATTAGTGATCATTTCACTTGAAATTTCAAGTCATTTTTCACAAAGTTATGAACTATTTTACGTTATGATGCAAGCAATGACATAAACAAGCAATAATTGGAAGATATTTCTGGTTTGTGATCAGAATAGAAAGAGATAATAAGCTTGGAAGATTTTAACCATGGTTAGTCATTTTAACCATTTGCATTTAATGTAAAAGATTCCATTCTATCTCTTAATGCCAAATCACCAAAGAAAGATCTACTTGTATAGTCTTGCATTCAAAACTTTTGGCCTATAAATAGAGGTCATTTCCTCATTCAAAATCACACCAAAAACTCACAAAGCATAGGTTTTCTCTTTCTTTCTTGAATTGCAAGTTTCTTAAGTTTCAAAGAGGTAGAAATCTCAACCTCTAAACCATTGAAGTTCTGGCTAAGATGGTGGTTCCAGCAACTCATCAACATCATATGGGATGTGTTTGATCCCCTCATACACCCCAAAAACACCTAAACCTCAAAATCACTACCTCACTTCCATATATGCACATAATAAGCCTTATCATGCCAATTTTCATTCTAGCTTAATTCTGTCCAAGCTAATCATCCAAACACATTCCATATACCATATATGAACTATCCCAATCATCATCCATGACCTGTAACACCAGAATCATCAAATTCGATTCATACTCCAAGGCTCTGCAGATCGGGTTCCATGGCTTTGCTCAGGTGAATTCAGATTGTTCCAAGCAACCAGACACCTTCCATAAGGTCCATTGAAGCTGTCCAGATCATCAAACAACAACTGGAACTTCTCATTTGCAGAATTCGATTCTCAGTTTTGCCATTTTTAAGGTAAGTGCTCTTAAACTTCAAACTCCATGAACCATGCATCATAAATGAAAAATTGAGTTGCCATCTTGTTTCTGCACTATCACTGATCATTAACCCTCAATCAATTTCACAATTCATCAATCATACACGATTTCACATTGATTTGTCATATTAGGGTTCTTCGTGTTCATCACAAAATTGATCACCTTAGAGCAAAAATAAATGAAATTAAAGGTCACCATCATGTTCCTTATGAAAAACCGAGTGAGATGGACTATCTACTCGATCAAAACAATCCAGTTTCAAAGATTTTCAAAATCAAATGGGGATGGTGTTCTTGGTGCGCTTTTTTTTGTTCATAAAATTCAAATTCTTGTTTTTTAATATAATTAAATGGACGCGTATGTATTACAAGCCACAAGCGTGGCTCAATTGGCTTTTGTTTTGAGAAGCAACCTCCAGGTCACGTGTTCAACACTCATAGGGACCAAAACCTCTTTTTTATCACTTATTTTCTTCATTTTTCTTAACAACTTCACTTAATTAATTAACCAATCAAATTAATTCGTTTTCACTTCATTTTTTGTACACTTGTCATTTAATGTATACATTTTATGAATATCCAAAAAAATCACAAAAAAAATATTTATTTGGTGTGTTTTTATTAAGTTTAAAATGACTTGTTTTTAAATGTCTTTAATACTTTGAAAAATAGTTTTTTCACTTGATTTTCAAAACTTAATCACTTGTAAATGTTTTGTGATCAAACCCTAATCACTTAGGTCTTAATTAGGCATAAGCTTTGTCTTTATGTTAATTAATTTGGCTTTTGTCAAAACTTTCAAACTGTTTTCTACAAACGATCAAAGTTTTTCAAAACAATAAACCATTTCTTCTTGGTTTTCTTTTCAAAAAAAACTCTTGATCAAATCTTTTTGGATTGATCAATTGATTTTCAAAAAAACTAGGCCTCTCGAATATTAGAGAGTGTAAGTCCCATTCCTTTTCTTTGTACAGTTTTTCTTTAAACAGAAAACTTCTTTCAAAACAAAACTTTCAAAGCTTTTCAAACGACGAAACCTCGCGTTTTTTAACAAAACAATCAACCATGTTTTTATAAAATAAAACATGGGCCTCCTTTAAGGTATAAGTCCCAAGCCCTTTTATAAATATACATTTACATAGCCATGAATAAACTCAATGGGCCTCTCCCCGAGTATAAGTCCCGAGCCCCGTGTACATAAACTGATCATCCTTGCAGGTATATTTCCTTCATAAACTCCATTGTACACACACACACCTTGTCATATATAACTGTTCATACTTGTTCATATTTGTTCATCTACTTGTTCATATTTGTTCGTACTTGTTCATATTTGTGATCATGTTATATATACTTGTTCAACTTAGTACAACACTAGGTTCCCCATAGCCTCCTATTGGGCTTCGTGCAAAGAATCTCCTTAGTTTAGGTTAGGACATAGAGTATGGTTTCCCGGTGAAATCGCTCTAAGAGCTCAAACCAACTATACCATGCCTCCTCTTGGGCTTCGTACAAACGAATTGTCCCTCCTATAGCCTCCTCTTGGGCTTACAATGCAAGGACCCTCGATTGTCCCTCCCATAGCCTCCTCTTGGGCTTACAATGCAAGGACCCTCGAATAGCCTCCTCTTGGGTTTCGTACAAGGACCCACGGGCTTCTTATAAGCATCCCCATAATCCAAATCAAATACCCTAGGAGATTAGACATTTATCATCTCTATGATAGGAGTATCTCTTTTATATCATCTCAAACAATCAATCAAATTTTTTTTTGCCACAAGGCTGGCTAATCAATCAAACCTTTTGCCACAAGGATGGTTGATTAATCAAAGTTTTTGCCACAAGGCTGGCTTATCAAAACTTTTGCCACAAGGCTGGCTGATTAATCAAAACTTTTTGTCACAAGGCTGACTTATCAAAAGTTTTTGCCACAAGGCTGGCTAATCAAACTTGTTTTTGCCACAAGGCTGGCTAAAAAAAAATCATCTTTATCATTCTAAGCACCATAAGTGGCACAACCCAGGTCTTATAATGAAAAGATTTCAAACAAAAACAAACAGATGTATGTGATGATATTGTAAGTATAAGAGTGCGCCTAAGAGGGGGGGTGAATTAGGTTTTTAAAAATAATCGGTTTTATGAGAATGTTTTTACTAACTTTTTTGTTAAGTATTTAAAGGCTTTTGATGGTTTGTATCTTTATCTTGGTAATGGTGATGAAAGCGGTAAATGCGGAAAGATAAAGAACACAACGATATATACTGGTTCCCCTCACAATCCGAGAGTACTCCAGTCCCCTTTCAAACACGAAAGAGATTTCACTATAGTTAGATTTATTGTACAAGCCTATGCCTACTATCTAACCTATAGGGTGATCAAAGGTTCTTAACACCTTTAAGATCAAACAACACTAATGTGAATGAAGAACAATCCTCTTCAAACACAACACTTACTTCCAACAATCCTGGATAGTAAGGAAAAATAATTTTTGAATGATACAAGAATTTATGAAGATGAATAATATATCAATCTTGGATTGATCTTCCCTTTCAAGCATATAATTCCTTTTAATGATAAACAAGTGTTCAATGGATGTATGATATGAAACTTTGGTATTTGAGTGAAAGTTGTATGAACAAAGTTTCAAATAAAAATGAAGTATGGACACTTGATGATTTTTGTGAAAGATATGGACACTTGAATTGTTTGAATTATTTGAATGAAAGAGGTAAAAGATAAATTCTGAAAAATCTGAAATATATAGCCTCTAAGACACCTTTACAAATGGTTATTTTGTATGGAAGGATGCAAGAATAAAAGATGAAGAGGTGTCTTTTGAAGAATGAAAAGAATTCTGAATTTTTGAAAAAATTCACGTGGGAACCGGTTCCCTTAAAACAGAACCCGGGTTCCCTATATGCAACGTTTAAAAAATTTGAAAAATTGAACTGGGGAACCGGTTCCCAGAATGTGGAACTCGGTTCCTGGACATGATGAGGCGCAAATATGCTGGGCAGTGGGATCTGGGAACCGGTTCCTCCAAACTGGAACTCGGTTCCCACATGCAAAAAATGCCAAAAACTCATTTTTAATGGCTTGAAAGATTTTCTAATGATTTGCAAATATTATGGAACATGTATGAATGTTTGAGAACACTTGTTTATGCATCAAGAGAGTTGTATATTATATACCTTAATATCTTTGATCAATGAAGTTTAAACTCTTTTGAAATACTTGAATCTTTATGCTTTCATATGAAGTGATCCATTCCTTTTGCAATTGAGATCTTGTCTTCATCAAAACCAAATTGTAGAAAAAATTGTCTTCACATTCTCCCCCTTTTTGATGATGACAAAATACTTGAGATTGGTAGAATGGTGATGTTTCTTTAACATTTGGATCTTCTCCCCCTAAAACAAAGCTCCCCCTTAATATGATAATTGATGCTTTGCTTGAGTCCATTCTTTTATTGAAGATTTGCATATGATAATTGATGCTTTGCTTGAGTCCATTTTTTATTGAAGATTTGCTTGCTACAAATTGTTAGAGAAACATACAAACATACATGTGCACATATATAGTATATATATAATTCTTCTCCCCCTTTGTCATTAGCAAAAAGGAATGGGAAAGAAGATGAAAGATAGAAAATATCATGTATGATAATAGAAATAAAAGTTAACACATAGAAATAATGATTAAAAGAACACACCATAAGTCTTACAATATAGAAATTGAAACTTAATAAAACACAACATAGAAAATTAAACCATAGTACAAACTAGAAATGCATAAACGAAATAGGACATTAAAACGGAAAATACATATAAATTGAAAGGAAACAAATAAAACACATAATGCTCATTCATCATCCATGCCATCAATCCCTTCATCATCTTGGCCTTGACCACCATTATCCTCTTGATTGGGTTGGTTATGGTATTGGAGGATTTGAGCAAATTGTTGGCGAAAGAAGGCATTTTCCGCTTGTTGTTCTTGATAGTGATTAGCAATGGTGGTTTCAATAGAACACAATTTGTTGAAGACTATATCCAAAGTAGCTCCTCCTTCCGGAATGGGTGGTGGAACATCATCATCCTTGTAAACAAAAGTTCCGTCCAAGGCTAAGACAATACCGGTATTCTTGAGAGCGGTTTTGTCATTGATCTCACATTCCCTTGGAGTTATAGGTAAAGAAGGTTGATTCTTAAGGTTCACACCGGCAGCTTTCATGATATGTGTAATGGGTCTACTATAAGGTAAACCACCACTCAAATGTTGAAGCCTATGCATGTGGAGCAACATTGTGACAGCCCAATTGATTTGAATGTTATTCTTGACACCATAAAGCACTTGAAGTTCTACCTCATTAACACGGGAGTGATTAGAATGTTTTGGGAGCAAAACATAGGCAATGATGAAGTGGAGCATTCTCTCATTAACCGGAAAGTTTGATCCAAACATATTAAACTTTGAGGATAGAGGGTTTTGTTGTGTTACGGAAGCGGTTTGGGATGGTCGGATCATATCTAAAAGGCTTTGTGTTTTGCTAAAGCCTTCCCACTCGGGTGTATAACCGGCAACCAAAACTTGGCCGGTAGTAGGGATTCCTAAGCAATTACCAAAAGAAGCAACATCCATCCTAATAGTTTTGTTACGAACCGAAGAAGTGAGCTTAATTTCTTCTAGGTTATATAAATCATTACCAAACACAATAGTCAAATTATCATAGAACTCCTTAACCAAATCCGGATATATTTTGCCATAATCACTTACAAAATCATAAACCCCTTGATATCTTAGTTTTTCCGGAAATATAAAACTATGAGAAGGAAAGGTTTCAAGGTTACCATATTTTGAAATCAAGAGAGGCCGATTCCGAATGTTAAGCTTTGGATTCTTTGGAAGAGGTTGTTCATCAAAATCATTCCTTGCCTTTTTCTTTCCCTTTGATGCTCTTGATGAAGAAGCCATGGATGAAGCTTTTTGAAAGTTAGGGTTTGAGAAGGGGATTTTCGGATTTGAGTTTATGGAGAGTTTTGTGATATGAGTTTTGGATATGTGAGAGTATATTTAGGAGATTGGATGAGTGGGTTTTAATTTTGGTGGAGTAAAGGCTTGATTTAGTGGGTTTTAATGGTAGTGGAGGAAGGTTGAAGAAGATGAGTAGTGTAGTCAAGAGTGAGATGAATGAGTTTGAATGAGTTTGAATGTGAAATAAAGTAGGTCAAAGTTAGGTTGAATGGAGTGAATGAGAATGAGTTATGAGAAAGAGTGAAATAAATTCAAAATAGGAGACAAGTTATGATACATAGAGAGAAGAGAAGGGGACAAGTTATGACATAGGAATAAAGACAAGGGAACATAAAAGAAAAGAGAATATGTCATATAGAAAGAAGAGAGAGTTATCACATGTAGCAAAAAAAGCAAAAATAATAAAAAAGTTACGCAGGAACCGGTTCCCCCTTTTGGGAACCCGGGTTCCAGCCTTTAAGCATGCGTAAAAAACTGGCAGACTAGACTAGGAACCGGTTCCCCCTTTTGGGAACCCGGGTTCCTTAACAAAAAAAGCTAAAAAATGCATAGAAAGAAGCATTTTACACATAGAAAACCATAGACATTATTGCTAGTATATATATATATATATATATATAGATAAAATATTAATCATATGTGTACCTTTATTTTTACCAAATGAAGAATCATATATCTTTTTCATCTAAAATTCCAAGTTCTCGCCGAATTTTGTAAAAAGGTTCTTTTGCGAGTGGTTTGGTGAAGATATCCGCAAGTTGGTTATGAGTATCCACAAATGTTACTTCGACATCTCCTTGAAGGACATGGTCTCGGAGAAAATGATGTCGAATGTCTATGTGTTTGGTTCTAGAATGCATGACCGGATTTTTTGTAATATTAATTGCACTTGTGTTGTCGCATCGAAGAGGAATGCATCCGAGATCAAGTCCGTAGTCACGAAGTTGTTGCTTAAGCCAAAGAATTTGTGCACAACAACTACCCGCTGCTATGTATTCCGCTTCGGCCGTGCTAAGAGCAACACATGCTTGCTTTTTACAAGCCCATGATACTAATGCATTTCCAAGAATGTGACAGGTACCACTTGTGCTTTTACGATCAGTTTTACAACCTGCATAATCCGCGTCAGAATAACCAATTAAATTGCACACACTACCTTTAGGATACCATAAGCCAACGTTGGTCGTTCCTTTGAGATACTTCATGATCCTTTTAACCGCCATAAGATGTGATTCCTTTGGATTTGCTTGAAAGCGAGCACAAAGACAAACACTAAACATTATGTCAGGACGGCTTGCCGTCAAATATAATAAAGAACCAATCATACCTCGATACTTGGTAATATCAATTGGAGTACCGGATTCATCTTGATCAACATATGTACCGGAGCCCATTGGAGTATTCATTGCTTTACAATTGTCCATATCAAACTTCTTCAATAGTTCTTTACAATATTTGGATTGATTGATAAAGATTCCATCTTTAAGTTGCTTAATTTGTAGTCCAAGAAAGTAGTTCATCTTTCCCATCATAGACATCTCGAATTCTCCTTGCATCATCAATGAGAATTCCTCACACATTTCTTTGTTAGTCGATCCAAAAATGATATCATCAACATAGACTTGAACCAATAAAGTGTTACTCTTGATTTTCTT
This sequence comes from Vicia villosa, assembly GCF_029867415.1. Taxonomy (NCBI): domain Eukaryota; kingdom Viridiplantae; phylum Streptophyta; class Magnoliopsida; order Fabales; family Fabaceae; genus Vicia; species Vicia villosa. Next base: position 147,094 of record NW_026705447.1, on the reverse strand, counting down.
AATGAACAAAGTTTTATCAACCTTACCCTTTTCGAAACCCTTTTCACACAAAAAATTGCTAAGTCTATCATACCATGCTCTAGGTGCTTGCTTTAATCCATAAAGAGCCTTTCTCAACTTAAAGACATGTGAAGGATTCTTGAAGTCTTCAAATCCCGGGGGTTGTTTGACATAGACTTCTTCATTGATGTAGCCATTCAAGAATGCGCTCTTGACGTCCATTTGATAAAGCTGAAAATTTAATGAACATGCATAAGCAAGTAAAAGACGAATAGCTTCTAACCTTGCAACCGGAGCAAATGTTTCTTCAAAGTCGATTCCTTCTTCTTGATTGTAACCTTGGGCCACCAATCTTGCTTTGTTTCGAACAATTATACCATTCTCATCAAGTTTGTTTTTAAACACCCATCGAGTACCTATGATATGTTTATTACTTGGTCTAGGAACAAGTTCCCAAACTTGATTTCTCTCGAATTGATTTAATTCTTCTTGCATTGCATTTATCCATTGATCGTCTCCTAAGGCTTCATCAACTTTGGAAGGTTCAATTTGAGAGACAAAAGCCATGTGTAAGCAAGCATCTTTGAGATTTAATCTTGTTGCAACTCCTTGACTAATATCACCAATAACTTTATCAATAGGATGATCTCTATGAGTTCTCCATTCTTTTGGTAGATCATTGGTGTTTGATTCTTGTTGTACACTTTCTTGTTGAACACTTTCTTGTTGTACTTCCGGTGCCTTCACAATTATATCATTTGAAAGTTCTTCCGGTGCCTTCTTAATTGTATCATTTGAAGGTTCTTCCGGGGGTAAATCTAAAGGATCATCATCATCACAAACAACTATTTCCTCTTTGGAGGTGTTAGTCTCATCAAAAGATACATGCATGGATTCTTTAATAGTTAAAGTTCTTTTATTATAAATTCTATATGCTTTACTAGAAAGAGAATAACCAAGAAATATACCTTCGTCGGATTTCTCATCAAACTTACCAAGATTGTCTTTGTCATTGTTGAGAACAAAGCACTTGCATCCAAAAATGTGAAAGTGAGCAATGTTTGGCTTTCTTCCTTTGAAGAGTTCATATGGAGTCTTCTTTAAGATAGGTCTAATGATTACTCGATTTCCAACATAACATGCCGTACTAACCGCATCCGCCCAAAAATATTTAGGAAGATTTGCATCACTAAGCATTGTTCTTGCAAGTTCCACTAGAAACCTATTTTTCCTTTCAACTACTCCATTTTGTTGTGGAGTTCTTGGTGCTGAAAAATTATGAGAGATACCATGTTCTTCACAAAATTCTTCAAACGATGCATTTTGAAACTCTCCACCATGATCACTTCTTATGGATACAATCTTTAATGATTTTTCATTTTGGATTTGTTTTGCATACTTCTTAAAGGCTCTAAAAGCATCACTTTTCTGCACAAGAAACAAAGTCCAAGAATATCTAGAATAATCATCAACAATAACTAAAGCGTATACATTACCTCCGAAGCTTCTTGTCCTTGATGGACCAAATAAATCCATATGCAACAATTGAAGTGGTCTTGTTGTAGTCACCACATTCTTTGGTTTGAAAGACGATTTGGTTTGCTTTCCCTTTTGACAAGCATCACATAGTTTATCTTTGACAAACTTTATCTTAGGTAAGCCAATAACAAGATCATGTTTGGTTAACTTATTTAAATGATCCATATGAATATGGGCTGCTATTTTATGCCATAACCATGATTCATTATTGTTTACCAAAAGACATTTTACTTTCAAAGATAAATCATTTAAAGAAATCATAAAAATGTTATTAATTCTTGTACCTTTGAGTTTTACCTCATTGGTGACTTCATCGATGATCAAGCATTCTTCCTTAGTGAATTTGATCTTGAAGCCTTTGTCACAAAGTTGGCTAATGCTTAGAAGATTATGCTTTAGTCCTTCAACATAAAGAACATCTTCAATGGATGTGAAAGGTGGTGCACCAACTTTGCCTTTGCCAAGAATTCTTCCCTTATTGTTGTCTCCATAAGTGACAAAACCCTTGGCCTTTAACCTTAGATCTGAAAATTGGTTTAAGTCACCCGTCATATGCTTTGAACAACCACTATCTAGATACCATAGGTTTGAAGTGGTCTTCAAGCATACCTACAAAACAAATTAAGTTTTGTTAGGTACCCAAATGGCTTTGGGTCCATCATAGTTAGTTCCTTTCTTCACCCATACATAATGTCCACTAGGAACACTAAAGTTCCTTACATAACAAGCATTGGGTGTGTGACCAATAATACCACAATAAAAACAAGTAGGTTCAAAGTTACTTCTATATCTAGGAGGATAAGATTTCTTCTTAACAAAGTTCTTCCTTTTAGGATAATGTTGCATTACTTTAGGCTTGATCACTTTCTCTTGAATTGGTTGGTTACTAGCCTTGACAAAGATAGTCTTGTTGGATGTTGGTTTATCAAATTTAGAGAAACCAAGTCCGCTCTTATCATTGGAGTATCTTTGTGTGCTAAGAACATTTTCCAATCCAATTTGCCCTTTTTCATATCTTTCTAAAACACGTTTTAATTGGACAATTTGGAAGGAAAGTGATTCACAATTCTTGCATGCAACATTATCTTCTTGAACACTAATCATTTTTTCTTTGTCATCTTTATGTTCTACTTCAATTATCTTAACCTTCTCTTCTAATGATGATATTATTTTCTTTTGAGATGAGATAGTTTTATAGAGAATTTTGCATTCTTTTAATAATTCTTTTATTGCACCTTGTGCACCATTATCAAAAAGAGAATCATCATAACTAACCTCGCCTTCTTCATCGTCGGAGTGGTGTGATGCCATTAGTGCTAGGTTTGCACTTTCGTCACTATCGGAGTCCGATGAGGAACTTACTTCATTATCTTCCCATGCTATGTAGGCCTTTTTATTTTTGAACTCCCTTTTGCCTTTGAATACATTCTTCTTCGAAAGCTTTGGACATTCCGGCTTTATGTGTCCTTGTTTTCCACATTCATAGCATGTAACTTCTTGTGATGAAGTGGATGCTTCTTTATCTTTATGCTTTGAGAATTTCTTTCTTTTGACATAGTTAGTATTATCAATATTATTTTTATTACCAAAAAATTTGCCTAACCTTTTTACAAGAAGCAAGAAGTTTTCATCTTCATCCGATGCATCTTTCATTTTGCTTTCTGTTGAATCTACTTTTAATGCAATGCCTTTGGATTTCTTCTCTAAGTTCTCATGCTTTTCCAATCTTCCAAGTTCTGTCTCATATTCTTGAAGTTTTCCAAATAGTGTTGCGGAAGTAAGTTTTGATAAATTCTTCTTTTCGGATATCGCCGTCACTTTTGGTTGCCACTCCCTTGTCAAAGATCTGAGCACTTTAAGATTAAGTTCTTCGGTAGTAAGAGTCTTACCAAGTGCCTTCAAGTGATTTGTCAAATGTACGAATCGTTTTTGCAAATCGAGAATAGTTTCTCCGGGCTTCATTCTAAACAGTTCGTACTCTTGGCTTAAAGTATTCAACCTTGATCTTTTAACTTCGGCGGTACCTTCATGAGTTTCTACAAGAGTATCCCAAATTTCCTTTGATGTTGTACATGTTGATATTCGGAAGAATTCATCCATACTAAGAGCACCATGAAGAAGACTGATCGCCTTTTTGTCAGCAAGAACCCTTTTTCTATCATTATCATCCCATGACGCTTTAGGTTTCTCCGATCCAACACCATTAACGACCGTTGTAGGAACATGAGGACCTTGTAGGACAGCCTCCCAAACTTCTTCTCCTTGTGCTTCTAGATGAGCCTTCATTTGGATTTTCCAAAAGTCAAAATATTCACCACAAAACAATGGAGGCTTGTTGTTAGAACCACCATCTTTGAAAACCGGTCTTTGATTTGCGGAAGCCATTCTGGATCTTTAGGAACAAGTTACCTATAACTTGCTCTGATGCCAAATGTAAGTATAAGAGTGCGCCTAAGAGGGGGGGTGAATTAGGTTTTTAAAAATAATCGGTTTTATGAGAATGTTTTTACTAACTTTTTTGTTAAGTATTTGAAGGCTTTTGATGGTTTGTATCTTTATCTTGGTAATGGTGATGAAAGCGGTAAATGCGGAAAGATAAAGAACACAACGATATATACTGGTTCCCCTCACAATCCGAGAGTACTCCAGTCCCCTTTCAAACACGAAAGAGATTTCACTATAGTTAGATTTATTGTACAAGCCTATGCCTACTATCTAACCTATAGGGTGATCAAAGGTTCTTAACACCTTTAAGATCAAACAACACTAATGTGAATGAAGAACAATCCTCTTCAAACACAACACTTACTTCCAACAATCCTGGATAGTAAGGAAAAATAATTTTTGAATGATACAAGAATTTATGAAGATGAATAATATATCAATCTTGGATTGATCTTCCCTTTCAAGCATATAATTCCTTTTAATGATAAACAAGTGTTCAATGGATGTATGATATGAAACTTTGGTATTTGAGTGAAAGTTGTATGAACAAAGTTTCAAATAAAAATGAAGTATGGACACTTGATGATTTTTGTGAAAGATATGGACACTTGAATTGTTTGAATTATTTGAATGAAAGAGGTAAAAGATAAATTCTGAAAAATCTGAAATATATAGCCTCTAAGACACCTTTACAAATGGTTATTTTGTATGGAAGGATGCAAGAATAAAAGATGAAGAGGTGTCTTTTGAAGAATGAAAAGAATTCTGAATTTTTGAAAAAATTCACGTGGGAACCGGTTCCCTTAAAACAGAACCCGGGTTCCCTATATGCAACGTTTAAAAAATTTGAAAAATTGAACTGGGGAACCGGTTCCCAGAATGTGGAACTCGGTTCCTGGACATGATGAGGCGCAAATATGCTGGGCAGTGGGATCTGGGAACCGGTTCCTCCAAACTGGAACTCGGTTCCCACATGCAAAAAATACCAAAAACTCATTTTTAATGGCTTGAAAGATTTTCTAATGATTTGCAAATATTATGGAACATGTATGAATGTTTGAGAACACTTGTTTATGCATCAAGAGAGTTGTATATTATATACCTTAATATCTTTGATCAATGAAGTTTAAACTCTTTTGAAATACTTGAATCTTTATGCTTTCATATGAATTGATCCATTCCTTTTGCAATTGAGATCTTGTCTTCATCAAAACCAAATTGTAGAAAAAATTGTCTTCACAGATATAGATTAGATACATCGAACATTGAGATGACATTTGTCTCTTATCCTTTGCTTCCACTAGCATAAGTGGGAACTACGATTGCTCTGACTTTCTCAACACCCCTTTGAGAATACGTAGGCACAAGGTCGTATCCTTGGCGAGCAAAACTTCTCCCTCAAACCACTCAAACCTTAGCACCCGTAGACCTCGAGCTACAGATGCTCTGATTACCTCTAAGGAATATGTATGCAGAAGATTGCGATGATCTTTGCGAGCATAATCAAACAAAAACCTTAGGTCCTACCTATCTCACAAAAGAACCTCCCCAATAGCATAGAATGAAATACACTGACAAACATAACAAAGAAACCTATAGAGTACTATAGATACGTTGGGTGCTAATACCTTCCCTTCGTATAACCAACCCTCTTACCCAAGATCTCTCCCCCACTTTTGCATTGCTTTTAATTTTGTGTTATTTGCTTTGCATATCTTTTAAGGTTATTGCAACTTTTTTCCTTTTCCTGCTTTGGAAACAATAAAAAGTTTGGTCGTGACAAAGAAACAAAATCATTTTCTTGAGCATCTAGCCCAAAGAAGGCATCTGGTGTCTCATCCCGATTATTTCACGCGACAGGAATGAAGATAGGTATCTGAGCAGGCACCAGAATACTGATAGGATCCACGGGTTCATATGGAATGTCAATTACCACCACCTCATCATTCATCACCCTCGCGTTTCTCCTTTTTCTATAGAACTGGAGAGGACCTTCGTCCATCAATCTCTGAACCATTTCCTTCAAATTCGTACAGCCCTCGGGTTGGTTCTGGCAATTCTTACAATCAACACCACAACCCGGGAAGATGCCGCTATTAAATAGATGTTGTTTCACAGACATAAGAGGAAAAGTCAAATAGCCCACATCAGACACAACACTCATCCCTTCATCCTCAATAGCATTCACTCCTGCGCCTCCTCCATGGGCAGGCATGGGATTGTTGACAATGTTCGGTGTTGGAGTGAACTGAATAACCTTCTGATCTAACAAGTCCTGAACCTTGTTTTTCAGAGCAATGCATTTCTCAATATCATGCCCAACACCACCAGAGTGGAATGCACAACGGGCATTGATGCGTCCGCAAGTGCATGGATATATCGAAGTAATATAAAAGATTGTCGAACCACAGAGACCAATGTCAATCTACTGTAACCTATTGTTGCTTTGTGAAGCTAAGGCTAATGAATTTTTGATTAAGGGGAAACTAAGAACTAGAACTGAAATAAAACTAAGATTAAGATAAATATAAGAGAAAAGAGACCGGAATGTGATTCCGCGTACTTCGGGAACTCTGTAATTCGTTGGCTTATAAAAATGTTAAAAACATATTTAGTAGAAAATATTAGCTTAAAGACTAAACCTCACACTCTCGTGGTTATGAATAAAGTCACGCTCCTTAACCCTAGGATTTTGCTCTCGCTCGCCCACTTAAATTAAAGAACGCGTTTTGAAAACTAAACAAGTTCTAATTAATCCTAAAGCGCTCTCGCTGTGTTTAGGATTAATGCCTAGTTTTTACTATCTGGTTTGAGCCCCACGCTCTCGCAGTGTCGGTTCGAACCATAATAGATCTCTCACTCTCGTGACGAAATCGTGGTATGTAACCTTTAACTCTCATGACAAGGTTACCTAAATTAATATTAAAAACATAAACCAAAATATAAATTAATAATAATAATTTAAACCAACACAATTATCGAGTCCCGTCGAAAACGACGGTCCTCGCATACCGGTCTCAAAACAATTTATCCGGACATGGAATTAAGCGTAAATAGATTAAACATGCAGATTGAAATTAAGAGCAACATGGAGATTAAATTAACAATGATAATTGAAAATAATAATAAAGCAATAAAATGAAACCTGTTAATAATGCTAAAAGTAAAGCTGGAATTACTTCTGAAATAATGCAAAATAATCTTGGCGTACAGTAACTGGAACTGAAATTGAAACGAATGAAACAACACCTAATACTGATGGTGTGGTAGTTCCTCGATGTGAGAAACTACCGCCTTTACATGGTAGAAAAACTCCATAAAAACAAAGAAATTAGATCTGGAAAAAATGGTAGAATCGACAAGAGAGTTTTTGCTGGTAATATGTTGTCTATTTATATTCATGCTTCCGCTGCTAGGTTGAGAAAATATAGGAGCAACGTGGTCAATTTGTTGATTGAGTGGCTGCCTGAATCTAGGAAGTGCGTTGATCAAAGTTGGTTTGAGTCCATTTCGCTCCAAACTTTAGTTACATGACCATGAAAATAGGAGAAATTTGGGCTTGCCGTTTGTTCATGGCCTGCCGTTCGTCACATTTCTACAAATGACCCTCGTCACTTTTCTTTTCAATATATATATATATATATATATATATATATATATATATATATATATAGGGAGCATATCAAGTGAGAGCATTTTTAAATGAGAGATGAGAGGAAGAAATATCAACCATTAGATTCATCAAGAGAGAGAATGTTAGTAGCCTCATTAATGTATTAACATTCTCTCTCTTGATGAATCTAATGGTTGATATTTCTTCCTCTCATCTCTCATTTAAAAATGCTCTCACTTGATATGCTCCATATATATATATATATATATATATATATATATATATATATATATATATATATATATATATATATATATATATTTATATATATGACGTTCGTCATATATTATGTATATATTTATTTATATATTTCTTTATTTCTTCCTCTTTTTTACTCTTTTTTTTGAGCGAGTCTTTTAAACATTAAATTCCTGGAAACATAGAAAATACCAACATAATACCAACATAAAGTAACTTAATTAAAATAAAATAGGGAAATAATATATATACATCAAGCCAAATATGTGATGCATTTTCGCGTTATCAAATACCCCCACACTTAAACCATTGCTTGTCCTCAAGCAATCAACCAACACGGTAAAAGAAAATGATTAAGCTTTTATTTTTTAAAACAAATGCACGTCGCGACTCTTAATCATACGTGGATGCTAGGCTAATGTTAGATTGATAGGTACTAGATATTCAAAACCAAGGACACCGTAACGACGCAATGTTCAGAAACTCCCTTCTTATACAAACCAATTCGAATCATGCCATTATAACTCAACGTATATCTCTCGTTTTTCTTTAACTCTTTTCATTCAAGCGCAATCACATTAAGCCCGTTATCCGTACACGCACATAGTAGGGAAATCAGTTAGCGACTATGATCCTTTTCTTTTCTTTAGCAAGTGGTTCTGGTATTTAAGCAGTGCAACCCCATTTTTCCCAACTGCGGTTGTGGGGGATCGGACCGTAACCCGCCCTACCAAGTCCAGTACCACTGACCTCTGGGCCAACCAACATTGAGTGCTTATTATTAAATCCTTAAATGCTTAACAACTGTTGGGCTAAATAACCAGGTGAGGGTTTACCTAACTTAGAAGGTTATTTTTCAATTAAATCATTTGTTTATTAAAAACATGATCATTCACTTATATTCATCGACTCCCTACGTAGTTTGTGCTTAAGATGGTGCCGACTGCTAATATAAACTACTTAAGAGCTACTTTGAAAACTTGAGCCTAAGGTCTCGACATAATGGGTACTCAAATTAATATCACATAATTAAGGGGTTTAGGGTGTCAGAACGATATCGATGTTATTGAAAAATCTCCAAATCTTTCTAAAAAATCCTAAAGTGTGACGATCAATATACTTTCAGAGTATGCGTTTCAATAAAATTCTCCATTAATATTTCAAGGTCGGATTTATGGGATTCAGGTGACTCCTCGAAATGTGGGTTGTGGTGATCGTAGAGGAAATTCGGTTGAGGATAAGTTAGTGTTGAATTGAAATCCTCAATGAATGTTTCGAAATTAGAATTGTGGGATTCTTTAGACTCCTCGAAATGTTGGGATTGGTGGTTGAAGAGGTAGCTTGGGTGAGATTCAGGTAGTGACGCGTTGAAATTCTCCAATAATTTTCGAGGTCGGATTTATGGGGTTGTTGTGATTCCTCGAGATACTGGGAATGGTAATCATATGTGAAATTTGGGTGCGGTTCCTCGAGATATTGGGAATGGGAATCATAAGGGAATTTTGGGTGCGGTTCCTCGAGATATTGGGAATGGGAGTTGTAGAAAAAGTTTAGGAGATACATCTACCTAGAATTATAAGATAAATATTTTTTATTTTTTATTTATTATTTTTTTCTTTAATGCCTTAGTCTGTACGGTGTAACAACGGAGTTACGAAATTGACTAAATTGGTTCCCGGCAACGGCGCCAAAAACTTGATGCGTCCGCAAGTGCACGGATATATCGAAGTAATATAAAAGATTGTCGAACCACAGAGACCAATGTCAATCTACTGTAATCTATTGTTGCTTTGTAAAGCTAAGGGTAATGAATGTTTGATTAAGGGGAAACTAAGAACTAAAACTGAAATAAAACTAAGATTAAGATAAATATAATAGAAGAGAGACCGGAATGTGATTCCACATACTTCGGGAACTCTGTAATTCGTTGGCTTATAAAAATGTTAAAAACATATTTAGTAGAAAATATTAGCTTAAAGACTAAACCTCACACTCTCGTGGTTTTGAATAAAGTCACGCTCCTTAACCGTAGGATTTTGCTCTCGCTCGCCCACTTAAATCAAAGAACGCGTTTTGAAAACTAAAAAAGTTCTAATTAATCCTAAAGCGCTCTCGCTGTGTTTAGGATTAATGCCTAGTTTTTACTATCTGGTTCGACCCCCACGCTCTCGCAGTGTCCATTCGAACCTTAATAGATCTCTCACTCTCGTGACGAAATCGTGGTAGGTAACCTTTCACTCTCGTGACAAGGTTACCTAAATTAATATTAAAAACATAAACCAAAATATAAATTAATAATAATTTAAACCAACACAATTACCTAGTCCCGTCGAAAACGACGGTCCTCACATACTGGACTCAAAACAATTTAGTCGGACGTGGAATTAAGCGTAAACAGATTAAACATGGAGACTGAAATTAAGAGCAACATGGAGATTAAATTAACAATGATAAATGAAAATAATAATAAAGCAATAAAATGAAACCTGTTAATAATGCTAAAAGTAAAGCTGGAATTACTTCTGAAATAATGCAAAATAATCTTGGCGTACAGTAACTGGAACTGAATTTGAAACAAATGAAACAACACCTAATACTGATGGTGTGACAGTTCCTCGATGTGAGAAACTACCGCCTTTACATGGTAGAAAAACTGCCTAAAAAGAAAGAAATTAGAATTGGAAAAAATGGTAGAACCGGCGAGAGAGTTTTTGCTGGTAATATGTTGTCTATTTATATTCATGCTTCCGCTGCTAGGTTGAGAAAATATAGGAGCAACGTGGTCTATTTGTTGATTGAGTGGCTACCTGAATCTAGGAAGTGCGTTGATCAAAGTTGGTTTGAGTCCATTTTGCTCCAAGCTTGTGTTACGTGGCCATGAAAATAGGAGAAATTGGGCATGCCGTTTGTTCATGGCCTGCCGTTCGTCACATTTCTACAAGTGACCCTCGTCACTTTTCTTTTCATAATATATATATATATATATATATATATATATATATATATATATATATATATATATATATTTCTTTATTTCTTCCTCTTTTTTACCCCTCTTTTCGAGCGAGTCTTTTAAACATTAAATTTCTTGAAACATAGAAAATACCAGCATAATACCAACATAAAGTAACTTAATTAAAATAAAATAGGGAAATAATATATATAAATCAAGCCAAATATGTGATACATTTTCGCGTTATCAAATACCCCCACACTTAAACCATTGCTTGTCCTCAAGCAATCAACCAACACGGTAAAAGAAAATGATTAAGCTTTTTTTTTTTTAAAACAAAGGCACATCACGACTCTTAATCATACGTGGATACTAGGCTAATGTTAGATTGATAGGTACTATATATTCAAAACCAAGGACACCATAACGACACAATGTTCAAAAACTCCCATCTTATACAAACCAATTCGAATCATGCCATTATAACTCAACGTATATCTCTCGTTTTTCTTTCACTCTTTTCATTCAAGCGCAATCACATTAAGCCCGTTATCCGTACACGCACATAGTAGGGAAATCAGTTAGCGACTATGATCCTTTTCTTTTCTTTAGCAAGAGGTTTTGGTATTTAAGCGGTGCAACCCCATTATTCCCAACTGCGGTTGTGGGGGATCGGACCGTAACCCGCCCTACCAAGTCTAGTACTAGTGACCTCTAGGCCAACCAACAGTAAGTGCTTATTATTAAATCCTTATATGCTTAACAACCGTTGGGCTAAATAACCGGGTGAGGGTTTACCTAACTTAGAAGGTTATTTTTCAATTAAATCATTTGTTTATTAAAAACATGATCATTCACTTATATTCATTGACTCCCTACGTAGTTTGTGCTTAAGATGGTGCCGACTGCTAATATAAACTACTTAAGAGCTACTTTGAAAACTTGAGCCTAAGGTCTCGGCATAATGGGTACTCAAATTGATATAACATAATTAAGGGGTTTAGGGTGTCAGAACGATATCGATGTTGTTGAAACATCTCCAAATCTTTCTAACAAATCCTAAAGTGTGACAATATATATACTTTCAGAGTGTGCGTGCCATGTATCAAAAAGAAAATAATTTTGTTGAGGTTAAAATTTTTAAAATTTCGGGGAAATTCAATAGCAACTGAAAATCACGTATCAAGACTCGACAACACAACTAAAAGATAATAAATAAAGCAATAAATGAAAGCGGTAAAGCTTCTCCCCCACACTTAAACCAAACATTATCCTCAATGTTTTGATAAAAGGTTGAAAAAGGAAAGACAAAACCTGTATGGATGCAACTGGCGGGCTATTACGACCAAATCCGCTCCGCGTCTAGAGGAAATACCTTCTCCTATCATACTCATCAACTGTGTCACCAGCAGCAGCAACACTCGTAGGAATGTGCGTGGAGACCCGCTCATCTTTGAGATGATCATCTATAGATTTTTTGCCTAGATATGATCGAGAAGTGAGAAGTGATCCATATTTTTATTTTATGGAAATTCAAACAATAAAAGGAAAACATTAAATTGAAAGCTCGTGAGTTGCCTCCCACGCAGCGCTTTGTTTAACGTCGATAGCTCGGCAGCTTAAGAGTGCAAGCACTCAAGGTGGTTCTCTCGCGGATAACTCCCCGGTTGAACTTTTAGTAATCCTCGACTTCCATGGCCACTTGTCGAGCCATCTCACATATCCCTCACCTTTTCTTTTCTTTCTTTTGTGGGGTGGTTCATTCTTTTGATCTTGTGGTGGTGTTTCTGGATCTATCCTAAGTATCAACTTTTCAAGTTTGAGCTTAGTGATTTCAGCCATATCTAGTTTCATGGTCCTCGAAATTTCTCTTTTTATGCAAGACTCCAAAAAAGAATGCATTAGTGTGGGTATTTTCCAATACCTTCACATAGTTTATCGTAGCTTCCATAAAACTTTGAAGAAAAGTAATCAGTGGGGTATAGGGAGGAGGAATTACAATAGGTGCTTCCTTATCAATCTCTTCTACATCCTCCCTTTTGGATGGTGTTGGTGGATCTTCCTTAGTCATTACTCTTTTCTCACCGGAACTCTCCTCAATCTCAATATTACTTTCGTCAAACTCTTCATCACTCTCCTCAAACTCATCATGACTCTCCTTAGGATTTTCACTTTGTTGTTCACTACTTATTGTTACAATATCCACATGCTCCTCAAGGAAGGGTCCTAGATGTTTTTGTTCAAGCAGGGAGATTTGAATCGCCACGGCCTCGTTGTGAGTCGCTAGAGACTCAACCACAGTTGTCAGTTGCCTAAGGGATTCATTAATTTATAGACTTTGTTTTCTAAGATCTTCATTTTGGATAGTTTGGGTCTTTACAAAGTGATCCATCATATATTCTAACCTAGAGTGAGTTAGCTCCTCATCGGAATCCTCCATTGATGCTTCGAAGTTGAAATTATGGGATTCTTGTGGTTCTTCAAAGTGGGCTAGCATCGCATTTTGTGTTTCCACAAATCACTCCGTCATCGTAGATTCTAGCCTAGAAAGAGTTTGCGTTTCAATAAAATTCTCCATTAATATTTCAAGGTTGGATTTATGGGATTCAGGTGACTCCTCGAAATGTTGGTTGTGGTGATCGTAGAGGAAATTCGGTTGAGGATAAGTTAGTGTTGAATTGAAATCCTCAATGAATGTTTCGAAATAAGAATTGTGGGATTCTTTAGACTCCTCGAAATGTTGGGATTGGTGGTTGACGTAGCTTGGGTGAGAATCAGGTAGTGACGCGTTGAAATTCTCCAATGATATTTCGAGGTCGTATTTATGGGGTTCTTGTGATTCCTCGAGATACTGGGAATGGTAATCATATGTGAAATTTGGGTGCGGTTCCTCGAGATATTGGGAATGGGAATCATAAGGGAATTTTGGGTGCGGTTCCTCGAGATATTGGGAATGGGAGTTGTAGAAAAAATTTGGGTGATACATCTACCTAGGATTATGAGATAAATATTTTTTATTTTTTATTTATTATTTTTTTCTTTAATGCCTTAGTCTATACGGTGTAACAACGGAGTTACGAAATTGACTAAATTGGTCCCCGACAACGGCGCCAAAAACTTGATGCGTCCGCAAGTGCATAGATATATCGAAGTAATATAAAAGATTGTCGAACCACAGAGACCAATGTCAATCTACTGTAACCTATTGTTGCTTTGTAAAGCTAAGGCTAATGAATGTTTGATTAAGGGGAAACTAAGAACTAAACTGAAATAAAACAAAGATTAAGATAAATATAAGAGAAGAGATACCGGAATGTGATTCCGCGTACTTCGGGAACTCTGTAATTCATTGGATTATAAAAATGTTAAAAACATATTTAGTAGAAAATATTAGCTTAAAGATTAAACCTCACACTCTCGTGGTTTTGAATAAAGTCACACTCCTTAACCGTAGGATTTTGCTCTCGCTCGCCCACTTAAATCAAAGAACGCGTTTTGAAAACTAAACAAGTTCTAATTAATCCTAAAGCGCTCTCGCTGTGATTAGGATTAATGCCTAGTTTTTACTATCTGGTTCGACCCTCACGCTCTTGCAGTGCCAGTTCGAACCTTAATAGATCTCTCACTCTCATGACGAAATCGTGGTAGGTAACCTTTCACTCTCGTGACAAGGTTACCTAAATTAATATTAAAAACATAAACCAAAATATAAATTAATAATAATAATTTAAACCAACGCAATTACCTAGTCCTGTCGAAAATGACACTCCTCACATACCGGACTCAAAACAATTTAGCCGGACATAGAATTAAGCGTAAACAAATTAAACATGCGGATTAAAATTAAGAGCAACATGGAGATTAAATTAACAATGATAAATAAAAATAATAATAAAGAAATAAAATGAAACCTGTTAATCATGCTAAAAGTAAAGCTGAAATTACTTATGAAATAATGCAAAATAATCTTGGCGTACAATAACGGGAATTGAATTTGAAACGCATGAAACAACACCTAATACTGATGGTGTGGTAGTTCCTCGATGTGAGAAACTACCTCCTTTACATGGTAGAAAAACTGCCTAAAAACAAAGAAATTAGAACTGGAAAAAATGGTAGCACCGGCGAGAGAGTTTTTGCTGGTAATTTGTTGTCTATTTATATTCATGCTTCTGCTGCTAGGCTGAGAAAATATCGGAGCAACGTGGTCTATTTGTTGATTGAGTGGGTGCCTGATTCTAGGAAGTGCGTCGATCAAAGTTGGTTTGAGTCCATTTCGCTCCAAGCTTGAGTTACGTGGCCATAGAAATAGGAGAAATTGGGCTTGCCGTTTGTTCATGGCCTGCTGTTCGTCACATTTCTACAAATGACCCTCGTCACTTTTATTTTCATAATATATATATGATGTGTTTTCATAATATATATTTCGCTCCAAGCTTGAGTTACGTGGCCATAGAAATAGGAGAAATTGGCTTGCCGTTTGTTCATGGCCTGCTGTTCGTCACATTTCTACAAATGACCATCGTCACTTTTCTTTTCATAATATATATATGATGTGTTTTCATAATATATATATATATATATATATATATATATATATATATATATATATATATATGAAGTGATGTTCGGCACATTTTGTGGCATGGGCCCACATTCATATATATATTTCTTTCTCTTTTTTACTCCTTTTTTCGAGCGAGTCGTTTAAACATTAAATTCCTGGAAACATAGAAAGTACCAGCATAATACCAACATAAAGTAACTTAATTAAAAAAAATAGGGAAATAATATATATAAGTCAAGCCAAATATGTGATACATTTTCGCGTTATCAGGCATTCGTATTATCCCTCGGAGATTGTCTGTCCGGGGCATTTGGAGCATCCCTCAAAGTGATTTTCTCAATACTGAGCAAGTGCTGCAACAGCTGAGCATATGTCATTGGGATCGGATCGAAGTGCCTGTTAGGTCTGGTCCTCGGAGGGTATCGATTGTTCTGATACTGAGGACGTTGCCCCTACTGTTGTTGTTGTGTCACAGGAATAGTAACAGCATTCACCTAGGAATTACTTCTTCCTTGGTTTCCTTTTCCATAGACAACATCAACATTTCCTTACTTCTTTTTGGCATAACCCTCTGACTGTCTCTTGCCACTTGCGGTACCCTGAGAAGTACCTATCTGAATCTTTCCCATTTTCAAACCCATCTCCACACGTTCACCGCACCTAACCATTTCGGCAAAATTTGCAGACATACTACAAGCCAGATAGTAATGTCCCGACAGAGTGCTCGTGAACATATCAATTATCCCGTGCTCAGTCATTGGCGGCTGAACTCTCGCAGCTAATTCACGCCATTTCTGAGCGTACTCCTTGAAAGATTCTTTGGACCCCTGAACCAAACTCTGCAGCTGAGTCCTATTGGGTGCCATGTAAACATTGTACTGATAGTGCTTAATGAAAGCCTCGACAAGATCTCTCCATGAATGGATATGAGTGCGCTCGAGTTGTACATACCACTCCAAAGAAGCTCCAGCCAAGCTATCTTGGAAGAAGTGCATTAGAAAGCCCTCCTCTTCGGAATACACAGACATTTTCCGGTAATATGCTTTGACATGCGTCATTGGACAAGTCGCCCCATTATACTTGTCAAAAGTCGGAACCTTGAACTTTGGCAGAATCCTCACGCCTGGCACCAGACCTAGATCATTGATATCCATACCCAACACCCCTTTGCCTTCAACAGCCCTCAAACGTTCCTCAATCAAACGATACCTTTCAACTTCCTCATGTGCACCTTCAGCACTATGCCTTGACAACTGATCAACGTTCTCGAAATTGAAATCCAGATTACCACGGTTCTGATTATCTCTCCTCCCCAACAGACGAGACGGAGGTGGTGGAGGGAAACCCTGATTCTGGTTGAAAGGATTATAAGGCACATAGTTAGGACGCCTGAACTCATTCTCATCATGATGATCATCGATACGGCCCGACACATCATCAAACAAACCATACTATTGTCCGCCGTTTTCAGTCCTCCTAGAATTCTCGAAGAGAACTCGCAAATCCTCCTGACCCCTGTTGACGTTAGCCAACGCCTCCATAAACTGAGTTCGCATCTCTTCCATCTGCTCCTGTATCTGCTCCATCTGTCTTCGGTGATTGCTTCAAGTCGAATATGAATGATTGCCGTCTTAGAACACCTTCTGATAACAAAACAGCGAGACATAAGATATAAGACCTGAAAAACCTGCAAATGTATGACATGTATGACATATGAATGATATGCATGAAATGTTTTTCAGTTTTCAGGTATCCAAGAGTTCATCTCATTTTCAGATAGGACATAGAAACCCTGATACAGAATATAATTGAACAATGATCCGCACACGAGAATACTTCAGCAAACTGAGCATATTTCATTCAAACATAATTGCGAATTTTGAGTTCGTACAAACGAAAACACATAACCGTGCCACAAACTGCTCAGAAGGCATACGAAAGAAATCCAGAATATCAAGATGCGACCCCATCCAACAATCCTGGATGAGGTCGACGAATATAAAAAATAAACAGCAAATCAACACCATGGACCAAACAAATCCACTCCACAGTAGTACTAGGATCATTTGAAAAAAGAATGAGCTCCTCCATCTCCTCTCTGTTGGGCTCAGAGTCTCGTTAATTCTTCCTCAAGTCGAGCAGACTTGGCCTTCTCTTCCGCTAGCTGCTTATCTGAATCTCGTTTCTGCCTCTTGAGGCTATTCTGTGACCTCTGTAACTATAGACACTTCTGCTGCTTACAATGCAAATCTTCCTTTAACAACTCGTAAGGACGCCTCTGGGCACTGGCCTGACTTGAACTTGTGCCTTCGACTTGCTTGACCTGCTTCGCCGGCTTGTCTTTCAAGGTATACCCCAACTGACGTAAAGATACCACGGGATTGTAATTGATGCAACCCCTAGTACCAACCAACGGAACATTATTGAACTCACCGCACCCAACGATCACCTCGGAAATGTCAATTCGATACCTTTGCCATTGGATATCATAAGAAGTAAGTGACATGATCCTTTGGGTCCACTTGAGTGTCTCCCTTGTCTTCACGAAAGGTCCTTTGCTGGGTAACAAAGAGAGGAATCAGATGAACAACAACTGAAGGCAACAAGTGATAGAAACACCACCTTTCTCGTATCGGGAATGAATGGCATAATAAGTATCGACCAACAATGTCGGAATGGGATTCTTTCCCATGCAAATGTGTATCGCGGCCGAGTCCACAAAATTGGGAACATTCGGGAACATCACAATCCCATAAATAGCCACAGCGAGCAATGCATTGTACGCGTTCCAATTCTCTTTCCCAAATTCCTCTTTAGCTTTTCTTACCAAGAATTTCAGAGTGAACCCCGAGACTCCACTCGACTTCCAATTATCAGATACTTCTTTTATTCTCAAATAAAGAGCAGCAACGATTGACTTGAAGTTCACTTCCTTAGGGATATCGATGAACGGCACTTCGTCTTTTATCTTGAGATTAAGAATAATTGAGTACTCTTCCAACGTGGGAGCCAACTGGTAATCCTGGAACGTGAAACACCTCATTTCAGGATCATATAATTGTATCAAAGTTTGCAAAGCAGGCGTGTCAACCACGATCTCCAACAAGGTCAGAATATTCCCATAGTTATCTGTGAAACTCTTCAGACAAAAAGCGGTCATTAACGAACTCAAACCCTCTAAGGAGGTCAACGGCTCCCGGAAAAAGCTGTAGGTATGCGTATGTCTCTTCGCTTCTTTGACAGTATCAGTGGGAGTTTCCATCTTCAACTTGAATGAACTCTTGAATATCCCTGAAAAACATGACATGCAAATGCTTGTTATTATATATATTTTTTTTTTGCGTTTCTTTTGGAAATAAACATGCTATGATGTAAGGTGATGGGACTTAGTGCCGCCCACCGGGCATTCTGGACTGCCGGTAACTCACATAGTACAAAATCAAAGGTTCGTCCCCAAATGGTATACCACACATGACATAGAATGTCAATCCACAGAACCAAAACCCATAGTCAACAACACACTGGAATAGAACACAGATTACCACTCGAACAAGAACCATAGTACCCCACGAACAGGAACCAATAGTACACTCGAACAAGATCGACGGTAACCCACAAACAAGGACCATGGTAACAACCCTCGAACGAGAACAACGGTAACCCACGAACGATGATAGAAGGAACCCTCGAACGAGAACAGCGGTAACCCACGAACGAGAATAGCGGTCACCAACAATGTACCTGTTATATGATCATTGATTCCCGCCCCACTCACGGGTAAAATCTCGGCCAAGGTAAGCACGGTCATGAAACGCAGTATACGGTCCGCTCGAAGGTAAGCACCGTCGCAGCGCGGATGAGAGTGACGATAATACCTCCGTTTGAAACCACTACTCTGCTCGTGGTCACATAATCCATCCCGAGGCGTACACCTCGAGACAAACCATGCTCCTACTCTATCCTAGGGTTCCTATGGTTCACACATAGCCTGGGTATTAGGCCTTTTACCTCTTGTAACACCCACCCGCCAATAGAAATCCAGACAGTCCAGAACTATGATGTAGAAAAGTAAAAGCGCAAATAGAATGCAATGCAAACAGGAAAATATGCAAAGCAATAAATCACCCAAAGATAAACACACAAGCGCTAGGATCGACTCGCTAAGTCCGGACCCACAATAGTTCGAGACGTCCCCAGCAGAGTCGCCAGCTGTCGCTACCACGAAAATTAACAGAGTCGCCACTAAAATATTTATCCTGAAAAGGAAGGGAATGTTAGCAAACCACAAAACAAAACAACAGTCTCACGACCAGAAAAAAAGGGTAAGGGAGTCGGTTACGCGAGGGGAAGGTGTTAACACCCCTCACGCCCATCGTACTCGATGATATCCACGCTTGTGTCTAAAACTATGGGTGTGTAAGCAAACTACGCTAATCTAGACTAAAATGCATGCAAAACGTAGGAAAAAGAAAAAGTTATACTCGCATGGGCCCTACCCCGCTGCCTACGTATCCTTTTTAAGGAATCATAGGTACCGTAGCTCGGCTAACTAATTTCTGTTTGCTTTGTGTTTTTTAGGTGAGCGAGTTACATTCACACTCCACTGCTCGACCTTTGGAGGCTTATGCTTGGGAATGGAGCGGAAATAACAAGCTCTTAAGAAAAGAAAATCAAAGAGTTTTTTTTGTGTTTTAAAGAATGCATGAGGAAGACCTAAGCTAAGGAGGAAAGCTTGCTACCTAATGTTATCATACAAAGGGTACAAGTCTAAACCAAGCTAGCAACCTATGGGGGAAGCGAATGCAAACAAGAATATCACACAAACGAGCTCCGCTTGTAAAGCAAACAAAACCACCGGCACTGGCCGAGTGGTAGAAAAGCGGTCCCGCCATAGCCAAGGGGAGCGGATCACCCGAGTCAACCAAGCATTAGACTTCGCGAAAATGATCGGGCCATAGACAAGAGGAGCGAGTCCGTCTCAGCAACCAAGCCGTCACGGATCCAAAAGGAAAACGGTGCGTGCGTAAACCGAGCATAAACGTCGAGCGACGCGAGCTATTGGAAATGGGGGGGTCCGATTGCATGAAACCTTTTCCTGACATACTCGATAACAAGATCTTGTGCTAGTTCAGAAGCGAACCACGCGTAGCATGCGCATACTGAACGGACTCGATGAGACTGGGCGGGGGTTGATTGCTAACCCTTTCCGCATGCCTTCCATGAGGACTTAACGGAGTGCCATGTAGGTCTTATTACACCGTGACTCCCTGCCGCAAAGCACAAATATAAACACACCAACAAAAACAGAGCCTCTTTCGAGGGCTTGGCCAGATGAATGTCTAAGTCCTACTTCTCATGTTAAAGGATGATGTGAAAAAGCGATAAAGTGCAAGAAAGATAAAATGAAACGGGATCAATACCAAACGGATTATGATCCGTAAACTGCAGCGAAGAGAGAAAGAAAACTAGGGATCCCGCAAGCGAGCTAGCAAAGCAAAAGCAAATAGTCAGCACACCGATTAGCCATGTAAGAAAACAAAAGTCGACATGCGCGTCGAGCATAATCACAATACACCTGCAAGAGGAACAAGCAAACCAAACAAGCAGAAATAAAGTAATAGAAACGTGTCTCCAAGATGAGAACACGACACGAGTGAATGAAACCGTGTCCCGCAAATAAAGCGGAACACTCACGTAATAAGCGTCGATCGGTGACTATCCAAATGCCTTGCACACTAGCACACAAGTTAGTGATAACAAACATCGCAATCGGAATTGCGTTATTACAATAAACCAAAACGAAATGGACAAGTAATATAAACATGAAATAGACGATGAAACATCAAAGAGAAAACAAACATGAATGATCTACAAATTAATGAAAAAACCAAGCATCTAACTAGATAGTACATTTCACAAGCTTTCCAATGATATAAAGAACATGCAAATCGGAGTTACGAGTCAAAAGATACGAAAGATTGAAGTTAAAAAAGAAAAGGAACAAAAACAAGTAAGGGAACCGGTTCCCCAATATGGGAACCCGGGTTCCATCACAAAAACACACACAGGAACCGGTTCCCCCAGACTCGGAACCAGGTTCCAGGGCATTCTGCCAAAACCACGAACCCAACCAAACAGCAGGAACCGGTTCCCCCAAACTAGGAACCGGGTTCCAGACCCCTCTGTCGGCCTTTAAATACACATCAAGCCACCAAGAACCGGTTCCCCCAAACTGGGAACCGGGTTCCAGGACATGCTGCCAGTTCCAATATTGCTTTAGATTGAGTGGGAACCGGGTTCTCCTGTATGAAAACCATTTTTTAACAACTTTGAGTGCTTGGGAGACACTCCCACTCAATCCAAGTCAATGCCAAATCAAACATGCCATGAAGAGCCATCAAAATGTATGTAATGCACAATGAAACATATCTGGAATACAAATTCAAGGCATTTAGCAATAGTAGGCACATAGGAACATTCGAAGCAAACATCGATGCGAAGCACGTTATAAGCAACAAGCGAACAAGAATTAAGCACCAAATCAACAAAGCCAAGAATGTATCAATTTCAAAATCGAGCACCATGTAACATCTTATTGAATGTGAATTACAAATTCGTAAATCAAATAAGCCGAATACCAACAATTATGCCAAGTGCGACGCGTCATCCAATTCCACATTCAAATATCATTACCAATGATTACATCAATGCAACAAAGGCCACAAAAATTAGCACATGCAAAAGTGATCAAGCTACACAACGTATTCAAATCACGACCTAAGCATCAAGTAAGGCAATTATCAAGCAAAAGTTTACCACATGCATTTGTACAAACACCTTGAGTGCACCACAAGTCACATATATGAATTTTAACAATTAAGCACACAAAATCACCAACAATTCTTAGATCCAAAGCATGAATGTAACAATTCATCATCAACAATCATTAATTACATACAACAATCATTAGATCTAACCAAAAATTCTCATGATCACCATCAATTCAATTAACAACATGCAAATTCTCCGATCAATCATCATCAATCAACATTAATCAACAACAAAATACGAATCTAGATTCGAATTCACATAAGGATCAACAATTAAGCACTTAATTCAAGATCCGAAAGCTTACCGGATGAAGATCTAAACCGACGCGCGAACACGACAGAACGCGAACACGAAGCGAAGTCGAAACGCGAATCCTTGGGGAGAGGAGAGAGAGGTGCGCGAGATGTGCAAGAAAGAGGAGGAAAATTCGAACTCGAGATCTTGATCTTCAATCCATGTTGTTTTTGAATTTGATGAAGATCAATGAATATTCATGAAGATTGATGAAAGCTTTGTGATATTTGGGGTTTTGATCCAAGGGAATTGAGAGAGAATTGAGAGAAAGTGTTTTTGACTATTTTGGGTGAAGTGAAGTTATGAGAGAATGTGAAGAAATATAGCTTATATAGTGTGAGTAGTGAAATGTCCAAAACGCCCTAAATTATCTCTTTTTTAGCTCGTTTTCAAGGAAACGCGAATCGGTGCAAAGTTTGAAATTTGGACCAACGTCAACTCAAAGATGACCAAATTTGTGACTCGTAGCCGTGAGAATCGTCTCAATCCGATAAGAGATGAAGAAATTACGCGCGTTTGAATGACGAGAAACGCCGATTCATCTGGCGCGACTGTGCAGAATTTTGTGCGCACCGCTCAAAGAACTCGATAAAACTCATCCTTTGGCTCGAAATCTGAACAAGCATGTGCGACGAAGAATCGAAGCTAACGAAATTTCCAAGAAAATGCCGCCGGAATGGACTTGATAAGATAAAAATCGAAGAAGTTATGGATTTTCAAACTTGTCGCGACATACCCGAAAACACGCTTTTTACCGAAAGATTACGACGTTCTTCAAAATGCTGGGAATTTTCAGTGCATAACTGGTCTTCCGTCCGAACATATGAAATCTCAGTAATGATGACACGGAGAAACAGTTAAAATCTCGAGGGAATCGGACGAGCGGATTGTGAGATATGAACTTTTTAGTGTCCGAAAACCTACATTCAGCACCATTTTCACTGTGAAATCTCGATTAATTTGCAAATTTGACAACCTTCCTCATGGAATTGGCTTCCGAGTCAAACACAAAAGTTCTAGAGAACATTGAAATAGTCGGGGCTTCGTGGGAGCTTAGCTCATATCACCTTCCAAATAAGACTTGTGAATTTTCTCGTATTTCCACTATATAAACCCATCCTCACATCATATTTCCTTAAACCCATAAAAACTCTTTATGATTTTTCTTCCTTTTTGAACGACGACATAAACGTCTTGGATAACTTATAGCTCAAATAAAGAGGGCAAATTTTGGGGTGCAACAACTAGGCGCACTGATTATCACATAAATATCTATTCGTTTTTTCTTTCACTATGAAGGGGGTACTTCACCAAGACCAAGTTCTTCTTTATAGTCAAGCCCTTGATACCAAGCCCACAAATCTTCTTTCATTTTCACCTCCTCAGAGGATAGAGGATTTAGCCCAAAATGGTAAGAAGAAACAGGCTGACGAAAATGAGCTATAGACCAATTTTTCTAGAAACCCTTTTTGCAAGAATATGCACATCCCACCGGGGTTGAAGACAAGCAAAAGGTAAACTGATCCCTAGGGGAAACAAGTTTCACAAATAAGAAAAATTCAATAAAATTATTCAAGGCACTAGTGAAAGGGCCAAACCAAGGCACCTGGGGCGAAGGGAGACTAATCCCTGATCTCGGGCATTATCCTTAGAGGTACGGGCCATGGAAAAAATTGAAAAAAAAGCTCCAAATAAGACTCCCAAGATTTATACACGGTGCAGAGTTAAAAAACCTTCACGAAAGTCCCTGCTGCGGGATGAAGTTGCGAGGGGGTAATTCTTAAACGACCACCTCAAATTCAGAGAAGAGGAAAGGCGTCTCTAACTTAGTCAAGAGGCATTCATATAGAGGAACTTAAAAACTATAAAAAAGAGTTACATATCCTCTCCATCGGACCTATTGGGAGAATTGACAAATCCAAGGAGTTTCTAATCGTAATGTCAACATTTGCTATAGCCTCGACATATTAAAGATGGAAGGAGTTCCAACTACTTCGGCGAACACCCAGTGACATCTATTAACGTTAGCCGACCCAACTAGCCAAAGTCCTCTGCGGGCTAATTCCTCAGCTTTATAATGGTTCCTAAGGTTGATCCAAGACACAAAATTTATTTTTGTATGACATTCCAAATGACACAGGATTTCAACATCACTAGGTTCATGACAACTTGTTCCCTGACATACTTAGAAGAAGATACCATCACGTTCCCTTCTTTTCTAGGAAACTTCTACTTCCACCTCATTCAAGACAGGAGGAGGCATTGGTTTTTCAACAGGGTCCTCCCCATCACCAATTTCCCTAAACAGGGGAGCACGTAAAGGGATGCCCGACAAATTTTTCTCAAAAAGGAGTCCTCGAATACCCTTTTTGTTTCATAATCCCTAATCAGAGAGACGATCTCTAATTCAAAATCCCTCTGGGCATAGAGAAGGGAATGCAATGCACAATCCATTATCATTCTCAAAGAGGAAGAATCACTATCTTGCAAATCATTATCTATGATAATAGGGTTACTGATCATCGTAACAAAAATATAATAAATTCTTCAATGGAAAATTGAAGTGAAGAGAAGGTACCGTGAAATATAAGGTCAAAGGCAATAAAGTAAAGAAGAAGGCCGAAATTTGAAGCTTTGAATATGTGACAACAACTACTCCTGTAAACACGCTCTCTAGGATGAGAGAAAGACTAAAAGGAAACAAGAAAAACTCGGTCTATAAGATTACTGAAAATTTTCTCCATATTTTCTCTATCCTTTAGTAAGAAAAGACAGTCGGGTGGATCAGACTGAAAGCAAGAAGCAAGTGTGGATCAACGGTCATATCTAGTCTTGGAACCACAACCAAACTCAAGTACACACAAGTGCACAGTAAGCTGTGTCACGCTACTCTATATCTTTTCATGTCACACATCAAAGAAAAATGGTGAAACATTTCAATGATGGGACCGCATTTAATGCTCACGTTCCCCATTACACTTTGGCAAAACCAAATAAGTGCATGCTAACCGACGCCTGAACAACCATTCTCGAGGACTGACCACGATTGCTAAAAGACTCCTCCAATATCCCGAATGTTCGACGAGTCTTAGGGGCAACTGTTCCGTGTCGGCCAAAGGCCTAATAAAATGAGGACCCTTATACAAATCGTTCCAGTAGCCCATGTATAAACACCTTCACAAAGGCTTTTCAGGTACACAATCTCTAATCTCCACTCTCTCTACGGTTATCTTGAACCCTAAACTGATTTGGGCGTTAGAGTGCTAACCATGTAGATACCCCAAATATGAATTGTCGTATAAGAGATTAACAACATCGATTCAAGATCGACATCGATTAACGAATGTCTCAGGTTCAAGAAGCATCGTGATTGCAACCTCCGATCCTCGGTGTCGCATTATAGTATCACCCCAGAAGCTTGACTCCATCGTAGTTTCCGCAATCCTCTCCATTTATGGTTCCACAACAAAACATAAGGTATGTCTTATTGTCAAAGGCTTCATTCAAAGAAAGGGTTTAGATTACTTAAAAATCTTTAGTCCATTGATAAAAATGGCAACAATTAGATTGTTATTATCTATAACCTCCTCCCTCAATTGGCACATTAATATTTCCCGTGTCTATGGATATTTAGAGGAGGAAATATATATGAAATATTCCCCTTGATTAAAAGTCTCTAAAAATATGGTATGTAAACTTTACGAATCAATCTATGACTTAAAACAAGCCAAACATCAATAGAAACAAAAAATAACTTCCACTTATTTAACTTAGGTTTATCTCAATCAAAATCTAATTATTCTTTATTTACCTAAAAGTATGCTAATTCTTTCATGGCTATACTGGTATATGTTGATGATTTAATATTTGCAGGAAACAGCATCACATAAATTTCCGATATCAAGTCTCTCTTTAACACAAAATTCTGTATCAAAGACCTAGGCAACCTCTAATTTTTTTTTTATTTGAGACTACTAGGTCTTCCAAAGGAATAGAATTATGTCAACATAAATACATTATTGATCTGCTATAAAGTCTTGACCTCCTTGCAGTCAAATTTGCATCGACATCTATGGATCCAAGATACAAACGAATATTACTAATGAACCCATGTTGCAAGATCCCACCAAATTCAGAAGCATCATAGGTAAATTGTTATATCTCATCCATTCTAGACATGATATTACTTTTATTTTTGTGTCGGTTACGCCAACATTTGTAACAACTTTACATGATAGCAGGAGTGTTATACACATTGCCTCAAATCCTATTTTTCACGAAGGAACGGAGTATATTGAGATAACCTATCATCTAGTAGAAAAATTACAAATCAATATCATTCATTTAATGTCAATCAACTCGAAGAATCAATATGATGACAAATTCACCAAAGCTCTGCATCTTGATTCCTTTACCTCTTTAGTTTACAAGCTCGGAATGTTTCACCTACATTTCAGAGAGAGAGAGATATTATTTTTTTATTATTTAAGACATAGTCCATCTTGTATTTTCAACCGATTAATATAATTTGTTTTTTATATTCTTTTTTTCTTTTTTTCGTTTTTTTTATTATGGCATTTACCAATCCCATTTGTCAACAATAATAATAATAATAATAATAATAATAATAATAATAATAATAATATTAATAATAATAATAATAATAATAATAATATTGTGTGGTCCTTTTTCCCATTTGTCACAAAATAGTTCCAAATAGATTTTCGGAACCATTAGTGTAGAAGTTACTTGAAAGTCAAATAGGTAAATAGTAGCGACCATTAAAAAAGGATATACATGTGTGAAAACGAGGATAATTTTTTGGTACTCCCTCTGTTTTTTATTATAAGTCGTTTTAGACTTTTCACACAGATTAAGAAAAATAATAATTGTTGTATGAAAATGAGAAATTATGAAGGTTTTTACAAAATTATCCTTCATTAATGACATGTGGAAGATAAATTTATATAATTAAAAGGAGAGATAATAATAAATGTTTAAGGATATAATAGGAAAAATAGCATTAATTATTCATTGGAATTGTAAAACGACTTTTATTTAAATACAAAATTTTTTTCAAAACGACTTATAATAAAAAACGGAGGGAGTACAATCTAAAAACGGGGATTATTACTCGTATAAAGGAAAACGAAGAGTCTATTCCAAAGAAACAGATGAAAATGAAATAAATTATCAATTTGAATCTAACAATGCCATGTTGACTTCCAAAGAAGACCGTCACTAGAATGGACCGATATTGGGCCTGTTTGTTTCACATTTAAAAAATTGATTTTTTTTTTGTATATTTGAAAATAGATTTTTCAAAATTGTTTTTCAAAATATTAAAAGTTTTTTTATATTCGTTTTTTCTAAAATAAAATATAAATTTTGACATCCTATAACATAAACACACATTATTGAAGACTAAAACTTAGTCAAAATCGCAATTTTTTAAAAAAGTTGTATTTCCAAAATGATTTTTATGAAAATCTATTTGAAATTGCTTCAAAATTAAGTGATTTTTTGAAATTTTGATATCCAAATTTTTTCCCATAATTAGATGAAATACATAAAATCACATTTTAAGAATAACTATTCAAACAAAATTTTCATTTGAAGCTTTTATAAAAAAAAAATTTGTAAAATTTTTTTTCACAAAATTATGTAATACTATAAAAATTGTTATGAATATTTATGTTAGTGGATGTCCATCCATCTCCTAGTTCTTCATCTTCCTATTCCATACTTAATATGTGTTTAATATGTGTGATTTTTTATCTCCCTTGAGTCCTATAAATAGAGACCCATATTACAATGTAAATTATACTTGAAAGAAGATAATATAATATTGCTTTTCTCTTCTCTACCTCTCTTTGATCTCTATTGTTTTAGTTAATTTCATAACACATTATCAGCATGAAACTCTACTGTGTGAGCGATTTTATGATCAATTTGCATAATCATGTTTCTTCTCTTTCGAGTATGTTTTTAAGATTTTTCTTCATCTTATAGATTAAGTTTTAGCGTGTTATTCTATTATGTTTTTGTATAAAATTTCATTGGAAATTTTGTTTAATTAACACAATTATATTTTTATCGTTGTCTATCATCGATAAGTTTTTGAAGCATCCCTGAAGGATTGCTCAAAGAATGATTGTTCAATTTTTATGCAAACATCAATTGTAATTTTCATGCATTCCTGGAGAATTGCATGAATAGCGTGCATCCTAGAAGGATTATAAATATTATTATTTTTATCGGTAAAAGATTTGTGATTGAGTTCCCGAAGAACTACAAAATGTGATTGAGTTCCTGAAGAACTTTTAAAAAAGTTGTGATTGTGATTGAGTTCCTGAAGAACTACACAAAAAAAACATCTCTTAAGCTAATGTTAAGATATCTCAAAAGGATTGTTTAAAGAATTATTTTTCTTAATCGATGTGAATATTTGTGACATGACTTTGAAGGGATTTTGTTGAGCTTCCTAGAAGGATTATGCAAGTAATTGTTTCTTTTTATCACTACAAGGATCATTTGTGATGTATAATTCCCGAAGAGTTAAAGTTTTAAAATAAGGATTTCTCACACCTTAAAATGTTGTATCTAGAATATTAGAAGAATTTCATCCTGATATTAATGAATCCCAGAAGGATTGCATCTATACTAATAACATATCCCCTGAAGGATTACACAAAGAATAATTTTTCTTGATCGTTGTTTATGGAAATAGTTAGTGATGTGATATTTGTAGAACTAAAGATTAATATTAAATTATCTCCAAATTATTGTTCAACGATTGAGTTTAATCGATTATTGTGTTTATAATAATTGATGAATTCGAGAAGAATTCAACGTTCAATCACCTTTAAAAGGCTGCATCTATAATATTATTGAATCCTAGAAGGATTGTATCAATTATGTTAAAAATTAACAAAATGATTGTTTCAATAATATTATCGAATTCTAAAATGATTGAATCAGTAATATTGAAGTATCCTAGAAGGATGATTTTGAGGTATGATTTTGAGGATGATCTTCATGCATCCCAAAAATATTGCAAGAGTACTATTAAAATATCCCTGAAGGATTTCATAAATTTTTGTTGTTGTATCGATCTAAAAATTTATAATTTGTAATATGCTCATTAAAAGATTGTCATTCCAGAAAAATGACACAAATAATTTTAACGCATCCCAGAAGGATGATTATATTTTTTAGATTATTGTTTATAACAAATTATTTATATAGTTAGAATAGAAAAATAAATTATTTTTAGGGTTCCTGAAGAACTTATCAAACATCCTTGAAGGATAGAAAAATAAATTATTTGATAATTATATGATAATATGTTCATATGAGTGTGTTTTATTAAAGTGTTTAATAATGAGATACTATTATATTGGTTTTCAATTATACTGGAGGTATTGAATATCTTTGTATTACACAAATGAATTTGGACATAAAATGTATAATAAAAAAGCTATCGGCTTTTCCCTCGGACTTGTACTACACTTATATTAGTACAATTGAAGCATATGTCATTGTAAACCATTAGTTTATGAATTTCACTTAAATGTATCGTTGGTAAAACCGGTTGGGTCATCTCGGATATAATATGATGCGAATAATTTGTATTGAAAAACCAGAAGTTTCTTCAATCCAGTCAATTTTTGTGTTTCTAAAGGAAAATAAAAATTTGAGAAATTGCATTTTTATGACATTAATTGTTGCATCGACTAAAATAGCATGCATATGTCTCTACTCATAACCAGAAGTTTGTGAAATTATATTCTCAACTAATTAGACTAAGATCTTGTTTTCTAGATTTTTTTATAGAAATTCCTGTATAAGTATTACATATATTATTAAAATTGATATTGAATATCGTGTAATATATGTTCATAAAAATAAAATGGATCCGAAGATCTATTCTTTAGACGTCTAAAGTACATTATATGGTTGATACTTATGAGATCATCAATTCTAAATTATATATTTGATACACCCAAAGTATGATATTAAGATATTTATTCGCATTAAGCCAACAAGATACTATATCTTAGTCCTCCCTAATTTATTATAATACTTCTCATCTAAATGAACATTTGGATGTGTTGTGTATATTCCAATTGCTCCAATATAATACATTAAGATGAGTCATGAAAGAATATTGGAAAAATATAATTAATATAAATCTCAATTTTGAGGATATAATTTGAGAAAATAATCAAATACTTGATTACAGCCCAGTAGGCTGATTATCACTTGATAAATTAATTTTCCCAATATTAGGGGGAGGGAAATGAATAGCTGAAATCATGAACAAGAAGTTCAAATGAACAAGTTAAAATAAATTGTTGTCTTGATCCTCGTACAAATCAATATGAACCAAAAGTTCAAAATATTATTCATTTGCAAAGTTTATGAAATAAATTATCAGCTGGTAATACTCCACTCAAAGTGGATTCTCCTATTGGATAATATAATACTGGAAATGAGTTGTAGTTGCGCCTGAAGCGTGGTATGAAAGTCGGTTCCAATGTTAAAAGTCCTCTATTAAGAAAAGAAACTAAAGATGATCCAAGTGAGGATATGAAAATGCTAAGAGCACTTTGACCTAATTTAATTTTCAGTTCCAGAAGAACAAATCAAGTACTTGAAATATGAAATAAAGAGATCTCGATAAATTATGTCATGGATGAAATATAATGGAACTGAAATTGAGATAACTAATTAAAGTCAATATTGACAATGTCTTTGTATACAATATATCGCTAAAAATGATCAATGATAATGAGTGTAGCGGGGAAAATCTGATATCAAAGCCATGGAATTGACTCGAATCAATATTTCATTTGAAATCGCCACCGCGCTTTATTTTTTCAAAGGAAAAGGGAAAAGAACGTAAAACCCAAAGTTTTGTTTTTTAAAAAACAAGAAAGAGAACTCAGGTTCGGGTGTTGATTATATGAGGGGAAGGTTTAAAACACCCCTCATATATGTGGTACTCCACAGGAACCTTTTTGAAAATCTGTGTCATGTGTGCTAAAAAACGGTTTGTTTTATTTTCAAAATAAGCTCGGCGAGACGTTAAGCCTTGTGCCTACATACCTCCTCGGTGCAATGGAGAAGTCAGAGCTAATGTAGTTCCGCTTAAAGGGAAAAACGTTTTTAAAACGAATAAACACTCTATCGTCGTTGGAGAGAAATACTCAGCCATTGATCTTGAGCATGAGAACAAATGAGTTCTTTGCATCGCAAATGAAAGAAGGGCTCCAACTCGGATAAAATCAACGAGTATGCCACTAGCTCTCTCACGCGGAAAAGATCTCATTATATCAATCAATTTCAAAATCGTGGGGTATAACCACTCGTTCCGACAATTAACAGTGTCTAAACTTTTGAAGAAAAGAGGAAAAGGCCACTAAGGGCAAAAGATATTTTAAAGAAAACGTTTTGAAAATGATTGCAAACATAAGAAGGTTTTTGAAAAAGGGAGAAGATTTTGAAAATTTAAGAATGGGAGGAGATGAAGAGGTTATCCTATTGCGTAAAATAAAAGCTAAGGAAAGAAACGGTCTAACCGAAATAAGAAGCCAACACTTGACATTATGAGTCAAGGTAGATTTCCCTTCCTTTTGAATATCAATACTGAACCAACATTATCACTTGGGGATCCAGATGAACTTATTATCTTAGCACCACTTTGCATTAAGCACATTAAAATTCTGACGAAAACCGGGCACACATAAACAGACAACAATCCAATGCCAGACAGACAGAACAATCACAGAGTAATAACAGAATGAGAGTCCAGAGGTCCTAAGTCCATAAGTCCGAGTCTCCAAAATGCTAGGGATAGTAACCAATAGTCCAAAAGAGAGCCTTAGGTGTTTTTTAAATTTTTTGTTATTTATTAGTGTTTTAGCATAAAAGTAAAGTATGGTCCAAGTGGACAAAGAGAAAATAGCGGAAACATAAACATATGTCCAAATGGACAAAGAGAAAAATAGCGGAATGTAAATATGATGAAATGATAAAATAAAGCAATAAAGCGAGAAGTATAAATAACGGTATAGTAAAGTGCGGAAATTAAAGTCAATTGTTAGATGTTAAAGATAATCATCTTGAAACTTGTCAAGTATGTTATCAAAGTTAGTAGTAAAGATCGATGGTGAGTGAAGGATGTTCTCGGATTTAAATTCAATGGAACTTTATCAGAAGCTTGATAAAATCATAGCGACTACACGATAAATTTCCATAAGTCTTAAATCAACCACATACAATTCTCTTCCATATTTGATCTTTTTTGTTCGGGACACGAAATATTGCGCTATGTTAAGCAGATCGCCAAGTGATTTATGTAGAAATCACCCTACAACGAGGCCGGTCAAAACTTTATGTGCTAATGCATGCGAGAGAAATGATATGTAGATCATTCTCCGAAAGCAATACCGCACGAAAAGAAAATAGGTAACGATCTAGTCTTTACTAAGAATCCATAAGAATTCTCAAAGTGTTAAGACTTTCATCGATCAAAAGAAAAAAGGAGAAGAAGAAGATAAAATGCATAAAGTAAAGTCAACTCACACTATCATTA
This sequence comes from Vicia villosa, assembly GCF_029867415.1. Lineage (NCBI taxonomy): Eukaryota > Viridiplantae > Streptophyta > Magnoliopsida > Fabales > Fabaceae > Vicia > Vicia villosa. The sequence goes on along the minus strand of NW_026705447.1, from coordinate 113,994 downwards.
ATATCATTCATCTAATATTATGGTTTTGGTCCTTTCAAACCTATCAACATCCTAGATCCAATGATATTAATGAAATGGAGGAAGAAGAATAAAATTCACAAAAGATAATCAACTCACACTATCATTAATATCATTCATCTAATATTATGGATTAGGTCATTTCAAACCTATCAACATCCTAGATCCAATGATATTAATGAAGTGGAGGAAGAAGGAAGCCAAAACAAGCATAAAAAAGGCAAAAAACCACATTCTGCCAGCAGGAAATCGATTTCATGCAGGGGGGGATCGATTTCCATAGTGCAGTTTTCAAAAAAAAACAAGTTCCGTTCAGCAGGAAATCGATTTCAGCCTTAAGGAAATCGATTTCATCAGTGTAAATTTCTGCAAAAACATCATTTAAAGGCATGAAACTTGATTTGAACAAATATACAAACACCTTATGATCACACATCAACTTGAGCACGAAATTTCCATCACAAAACCAGCAAATATCATCAATATAGCATCAAAGATGCATTGAACACAAACAATAAAGATCTACATCATGGATCTAGCAAATTACCACTTCTTGAACAAAAGTCTTGGAGTAGCCTCAAGAGGAAGCACAAAGTGTATAGATCCTTCAAATTTGGAGATGAACAACCAAAGAAAAGAGAGAAATGAATTTGCAAGAAATTTTTTGGCTCTCCAAGCTTGAGAAATGAGATAGTAGTGGCCTCTATTTATAGGATGAGAGCAAGAGTAGTGGCAATTTGGTCATTTGCTCTTAGTTAATTAACTTATGTTTAATTGGTGATTGAAGTGGCATTTAATTGGTAAAAAATGGTAAAATGAGGTTAAAATGGAATTAATGAAGGGAATTATTTTGGTGAGGTGGAAAATTGGTAAAATGACAAAAATGGTCAAAGAAAATAGGTGCCAAAATCAAATCAAGCTTCCTTCTCTATGTTTTTGAATTTCGCCTTAAGGAAATCGATTTCCCCCAGGAGTGAAATCGATTTCACTCTGTTCCAGAAGAGAATTTGGCGCAAAATACACTAGGGAAATCGATTTGCCTAGGAGGGAAATCGATTTCATGCTGTCCAGAATGTGATTTTGTTGAAGATTGCTGCAGGGAAATCGATTTACCCAAGAGGGAAATCGATTTCATCAGTCCAAAATGTGGAAAATGCCTTGTTTATTGCATGTCTTGGCTTGGTACCTACAAAACAAAAGCCTACAAAGAAACAAAGCAATATTTTTGGTATTTGGGTTAGTATAATATGCATACAAGATAAACAATCATTGGTGCTTGACGGTCCCTCTTATTGATGAGGTGAGTGCAACACCACAAACAAAACTTCCAAGTGAAGCTCTTGATTAATGATTGGGATATGAATGATATATGATCTTAGGGTCAAAAATTGGGGTATGACAGATGCCCCTATTTAAGTTTCTTCGATCCGGAGGTACGATGATTGCAAATCTTCGTTTTGACGAGATTGAAGAGACTTAAATATATAAAACACACAATTTTTGATCCTAAGATGAAATGCAAAGGTTTAATGAATGCATATGATGATGATGAAACATAGCAACACTGGGGATGCAAAGGAAATCCACTGGGAACACAAAATGTCTTTGTGGGAAGAATCCCACTGGGGAAGATAAGAATCTGTTGGGAGAGACGAAACTTTGCTGGGAAAAGAAACTTCACTGGGGAAAACATTTCGCGCCAGAGAGGTTAAAGCATCACCTTTCAGTAGGGTGAGAAAAGGGGACACCCTCTTTCATTGGGGATGAGAAATATGCATCCTCTTTCACTGGGGAATCAGAATACCTATCCTTCGTTAACAGAGAACACTCCATCGTTCCACTGATGATAGGAATAGAAATGCATCGACGTACCACTGACGATGAAGATAACAAAATACACCCACGTTCCACTGAAGGTGAACTACCAACGTCCCACTGGAGGTAGAAAGAGATGTATCGCCGTACCACTAACGATAACATATACCAACGTTCCACTGAAGGTATTGAAGAAAAATACATCGACGTACCACTGACGATGAAGATAACAAAATACACCAACGTTCCACTGAAGGTGAACTACCAACGTTCCACTGGAGGTAGAAAGAGATGTATCGCCGTACCACTAACGATAACACATACCAACGTTCCACTGAAGGTATTGAAGAAAAATACATCGACGTACCACTGACGATGAAGATAACAAAATACACCAACGTTCCACTGAAGGTGAACTACCAACGTCCCACTGGAGGTAGAAAGAGATGTATCGCCGTACCACTAACGATAACACATACCAACGTTCCACTGAAGGTATTGAAGAGAAATACATCGACGTACCACTGACGATGAAGATAATAAATACACCAACGTTCCACTGAAGGTGAACTACCAACGTCCCACTGGAGGTAGAAAGAGATGTATCGCCGTACCACTAACGATAACACATACCAACGTTCCACTGAAGGTATTGAAGAGAAATGCATCGACGTACCACTGACGATGAAGATATAACAAAATACACCAACGTTCCACTTAAGGTGAACTACCAACGTCCCACTGGAGGTAGAAAGAGATGTATCGCCGTACCACTAACGATAACATATACCAACGTTCCACTGAAGGTATTGAAGAAAAATACATCGACGTACCACTGACGATGAAGATAACAAAATACACCAACGTTCCACTGAAGGTGAACTACCTACGTTCCACTGGAGGTAGAAAGAGATGCCCCTTTGTACCAATGACGGGGAAGAGCAATCAATAATACTTTTTCAATGATTTGAGGATGCAAACACAAATGCATAATCTCAACATTCATCATCCAGCGACCAAAGTTCAATCCATGACCAGATGGAAAGAAACTGCCAAAAAGACTGAACCAAATGAGGGAGAAACTCACTGGTCTTCTGTTCGTAGACATCTGAATAGAATAACTGAAACATATTATCCACCTAGAAACAAATTCAGTGGGGATTTTCAAGGAAAGTGAGCTTTTTCTGCTTAAGACACTCTAAATGAAAGAGCAATCTGATTGACAGTAAACTTCATGATAGCAAATGCGAATGCATGACTTTTTTTTGATGCATGTTAATGATGTATATGCTGCCAAAACTTAGCACAAGGAGTAACTCAAGAGATAGAGTACGAGGATAACATAATCAAGCATGTCTCAAGCTGAACACCAGAGCAGAAACTGCTATAACAATCTTTTAATGGCTTCAGAATAAATGCTACCCAACACTGAGGGAATATTGGAGCTGAGAAAACAAAATAACCGAGTTCTACATCATCTTCGAACCAGGCCAGAAGTACATTAAGTGGGCTATATTCTTCCCCTTTTGCATATGAATACATCAACATATCCATTCCTTGTAATGCACTCATGAATCAAACAAAACTTCTTTTATATTTTTCAAAAAAGATTTTGTTGAAATCAATTTTCTCTCTGTTTTAAAAATTACTATCAACAATAAATGACATTTTGAGAGATATGAAAGAAATAAGATTGCCAATAAAGGGTAAAGGCTCAAACTTTTTAATAGAATGGTAGCTTGCAAAAGGCAAGACCCCATAGATGATTACAAAGTTTGGAAAGTGGTAATTTTGTGGAAAAGGTACATTGAAATGTAATGACCCCGTCCTCTCTCTCAACTTGGAATTCCTAAGCAAAGGCTTCCGTTGAAATGTGTTGAACTTCTTCATGATAAACAGATGACTGCTGATGATCAAGTCTTGTCTGATGTAGTTACTTGCCATGAATCCCTAACTTTTGCCTGGACCGCCCTTTCGGGTTTTCAATCCACCGGGTATTTTATTCTGTTTATGTCTCTAATTTTTGCCTGGACCGCCCTTTCGGGTTTTCAATCCATCGAGACGCTCTTTTTTGCCTAAGCCGCCCTTTCAGGTTTTCAACTTAGCGAGCTGTTCTTTTATTATTTTTTAGGCGAAGTATTTCTTGACTACATCAGCATTCACGGGACGTGGGAGCTCCTCTCCATCCATAGTTGCAATAATTAATGCACCGCCAGAGAAGGCTTTCTTAACAACATATGGTCCTTCGAAATTAGGAGTCCACTTGCCCCTTGAATCGGAGGTGAAAGACAAGATCCTTTTGAGCACGAGGTCGCCTTCTCTGAATACACGAGGTCGAACCTTCTTATCAAAAGCTTTCTTCATTCTTTTCTGGTATAAGTGACCATGGCATAAAGCCGTCATTCTCTTTTCTTCTATCAAATTCAATTGATCAAACCTGCTCTGACACCATTCAGCCTCAGATAACTTGGTTTTTATTAAAACTCTCAGTGTTGGCATCTCAACCTCAATAGGGAGCACTGCTTCCATACCATAAACCAAAGAAAAGGGAGTTGCCCCGGTTGAAGTACGAACAGATGTACGGTACCCATGCAAAGCAAATGGGAGCATCTCATGCCAGTCCTTGCACGTAACAACCATCTTTTGCACAATCTTCTTAATATTCTTATTTGCTGCTTCAACAGCTCCATTCATCTTTGGCCTATAAGGCGAAGAGTTGTGATGTTCAATTTTAAAACTTTCACATAGTTCTCTCATCATACTGTTATTCAGATTAGAGCCATTATCAGTAATGATCTTGCTCGGTACACCATATCTGCAGATGATGTTGTTCTTGATAAATCTGACCACAACTTGCTTTGTCACATTAGCATATGAAGCAGCTTCTACCCACTTGGTAAAGTAATCGATTGCTACCAGGATGAATCGATGTCCGTTCGAAGCCTTGGGTTCAATCATGCCAATCATATCGATACCCCACATGGAGAAAGGCCATGGAGATGAAATAACATTGAGAAGTGTCAGAGGCACATGAATCTTGTCAGCATACACTTGACACTTGTGACACTTCTTTACAAACTTGTAGCAATCAGATTCCATTGTAAGCCAATAGTAACCTGCTCTAAGCATCTTTTTAGCCATCGAATGTCCATTGGCATGGGTACCAAAAGATCCTTCATGAATTTCATGCATCAACATGTCTGCTTCGTGTCTATCCACGCATCTGAGAAAAACCATGTCATAATTCCTTTTATACAAAACATCAGCATTGATGAAGAAACTACTAGCTAGTCTCCTCAAAGTTTTCTTATCCTTATTTGATGCCCCAAGTGGGTATTCTTGAGTCTGAAGGAAGTGCTTAATATCGAAATACCAAGGCTTTTCATCTGTTGATTCCTCAACTACAAATACATGAGCAGGTCTATCAAGACGTCTAATTGTAATCTCAGGTTCCTCATTATGAAAATTCACTTTGTACATGGAGGACAATGTGGCTAAAGCATCAGCCATCTGATTCTCGTCTCGAGGGATGTGGTGGAATTCAACTTTGTTAAAGAACGTCAATAGCCTTCTGGCGTAATCTTTGTAAGGGATCAAACCAGGATGACGAGTTTCCCATTCTCCTTTAATCTGATTAATCACAAGCGCAGAATCTCCATAAACATCAAGAATCTTAATTCTCAGATTAATGGCCTCTTCAAGTCCCATGATGCAAGCTTCATACTCAGCAATATTGTTTGTACAGTCAAAACATATCCTTGCAGTGAAAGGTACATGTGACCCATGTGGAGTGACAATAATGGCGCCAATTCCATGGCCATGAACATTAGAAGCTCCATCAAAAATTAAGCCCCACTTGGATTCAGGATCTGGCCCTTCTTCTGGCAACGGTTCATCCCAATCTTGAGCTCTCAAATACAATATATCTTCATCTGGGAAGTTCATTCTGATAGATTGATGATCATCAATTGGTTGGTGAGCAAGGTACTCCGCCAACACACTTCCTTTCACAGCTTTCTGAGCTCGATATTCAATATCATATTCTGATAACAACATTTGCCAGCGAGCGATCCTTCTAGTTAATGCAGGTTTCTCAAATACATACTTAATTGGATCCATTTTGGAAATCAATAGGGTGGTGTGGTTCAACATATACTGTCTCAGTCGGCGAGCAGCCCACACCAAAGCATAGCAAGTTTTCTTAAGCAGCGAGTATCTTGTTTCGCACTCGGTAAACTTTTTGCTAAGGTAGTATATTGCATACTCTTTTCGATCAGACTCGTCATGCTGTCCCAACACACATCCCATTGAATTTTCAAGCACTGTGAGGTACATAATCAAAGGCCTTCCCTCAGCTGGAGGGAGCAAAATGGGAGGTTCAAGCAGATATTCTTTGATGTTGTCAAAAGCTTTTTGACAATCTTCATTCCACACACATCCCTGATTTTTCTTTAACAACTTGAAGATTGGCTCACAGGTAGCAGTCATATTGGAAATGAACCTAGAGATATAATTCAAACGTCCGAGGAAACCTCTCACTTGTTTCTCAGTCTTTGGTGCTGGCATTTCCTGAATTGCTTTGACTTTATCAGGATCTACTTCAATTCCTCTCTGACTGACAATGAAACCCAATAATTTTCCAGAACGGACACCAAAAGTACATTTGTTTGGATTTAGGCGGAGACGATACTTTCTCAAACGCTGAAACAACTTCAAAAGATCCTCCATGTGCCCTTCCTCTGACTGGGACTTGGCAATCATGTCATCCACATAAACCTCAATTTCTTTGTGCATCATATCATGGAAAAGAGTGGTCATGGCCCTCTGATATGCCGCGCCAGCATTCTTCAGCCCAAAAGGCATTACTTTGTAACAGAATGTCCCCCATGGCGTAATAAAGGTTGTCTTTTCCATGTCTTCAGGTGCCATCTTAATCTGGTTGTATCCTGAAAAACCATCCATGAAGGAGAAAACCTCAAACTTTGCCGTGCTATCTACCAACATATCAATGTGAGGTAGAGGAAAATCATCTTTCGGACTGGCTTTGTTCAAATCCCTATAATCAACGCACATGCGAACTTTTCCGTCTTTCTTCGGAACAGGCACAATATTGGCAATCCATTGAGGATATACAGAAGTGACAAGGAAACCTGCGTCTATCTGCTTCAAGACCTCATTCTTAATCTTTTTCGCCATATCAGGATGACTCCTTCTTAGCTTTTGCTTGACAGGAGGGCATTCAGGTTTCAATGGCAAACGATGCTCCACAATATCTGTGTCCAACCCAGGCATGTCTTGGTAGGACCACGCAAAAATGTCAACATAATCTTTAAGAAGCTCTACCATCCTCTTCTTAACATCTTGACCAAGCAGTGCCCCAATCTTGACTTCCTTTATATCTTCTTCAGAACCCAAGTTGATGACTTCTAACGGCTCTTTATATGGCTGAATGGTGTCTTCCTCGTGCTCAAGCAGTCGGGAAATCTCATCAGGAATACATTCATCACTCTCTTCTTCCGCCTCATACACAGGACACTCGAAGTTAGGAGAGGGTGCAGGGTCATTACTTTCAACGGTTTTATTGATTAATCTGCACAAGTGATTATTATTTCAGAAAAAAGGAAAGATATATGCAAACATGTAATCTTGCAGATTATGGCAAATGAAAACATTTCTTAAGGTTTTTTGTGTTACCACTTTCCAGAAAAAGCAAAAAGATAAAAAGCATGTATATGCAGAAACAAAATGACTTTTATTGATGATTTTAATGTTTAAAACAAATAGAAAACGACCCAACAACTTCACTTTCATCTTGGGCAGAATGAAAGGATTTTGAAAAACATAAAAGCAAATTACTTTGAAGCATGAGTACGCTAAGGAATGTCAATGGTGATCCAGTTCTTAATCATCTTTCCATGGGTCACAAAGCTTGGCACTTCTGGATCTGGTTTATCTTCAATAACAGCGTTCACTTCTGGAAGAGTCGGATGTAGAAACCCAACACTATGGAACATCTCCTGATAAGGACGAAAAGCAGATTCAGGCTTCATCACAGACTTGAAAAGTAATATTGAAGACAAATGGTCCAATACCAATAGGCAAATCAACCTCTCCAACCACTGATTTCTCCGATCCATCAAAAGCCTTGACAATCACATTACTAAATCTCATTGGTGTGCCACCATAAGACAGCTTAGCAAGAGTGGATTTCGGCATGACATTCAGCGATGAACCAGTATAGATCAACACATTGGACATTGAGTCCCCTTTGCAATTGACAGAGATGTGCAAAGCCAAATTATGATTTCTTCCTTCCTCAGGAAAATCTTCATCACTGAAGCTCAGATTGTTACACGCAGTGATATTACTCACAACCCCATTAAACTGATCCAGCGTTACATCATGATTCACAAAGTCTTGATCAAGTATTTTCATCAAAGAATCCCTATGAGCAGGAGAACTTGTCAGCAGCTCCATTATAGAGATCTTATACGGGGTACGGTGTAGCTGATCCACGATCTTATAATCACTCATCTTGATAAGCTTCAAAATCTCATCCATCTCCTTTCCTGAAGATGATCCACCATTCACTTTTGTCGCATCATTATTGTTCACAGGCACTTGAGTAGGATTCCTCTGGACATCCACAACTGTTTGGGGCTGAGTAAAAACTCGTCCACTTCTAGTCACTCTACTAACATCTGCTATATTCTCAACAGAAGACAGAGGCTTAATCTCAACTTCTTTTCCAGCTTCCAACATGGTGGCATTGTATCTGTAGGGTACAGCTTTGTCAGAACTATAAGGTACAGATCCAGGCAAACATATCACAAGAGGTTCTACAGCAGCTTTGCCATAATAACCAATCTCTACACATTCCGGGATTTCAAAGCATCGTTCAATCACATTGACATCATCTTCATCTCTATCCCTCAGAATCTCAATGAGCCTTTGGTCTATCATCTCTTGCAAATCTCTTCTCACAATATAACATCCTCGAGGATTAACTGAACAGATCCTACAAGCAGCATGATTATGCTTATAATGACTGTATTCACACAAAGCGGCATGCATCTCTACCAATGATCCTCTGATGTGCTCCACACGGTAAACCTTATACTTCCCAGGGCACCAATACACCGTATTCACAGCAGACGCTTCATGAGTTGGCAACGGATTGTTCTTCACATTAGGGCCAATATCACGGAAAGAAAGCATTCCAGAACGAACCAATCTCTGAACTTCATTCTTCAAAGGCCAGCAATTCTCTAAGTCATGCCCAGGAGCATTCTGATGAAAAGCACAAGTGGCATCAGCTTTGTACCACCAAGAGAGTTTCTCTGGAACAGGAGGTGTTGACCTTGGTTGAACCAACTTCTTATGAATTAGAGCAGGATACAGTTCAGTATATGTCATGGGGATAGGATCAATATTAACTCGAGGATACGGATTCCGCCTTGCTGGTTGTTGATTATCAGGAGCTATAGGCACTGAATTCACAACAGGAGTTACTGACGCCACTTGTTGGGATTGATTTCTGAATCGACTATTCCTCCCATGAGAAACAGCATTAGCATCTGATTCCTTCTTCTTCTGGAATGAAGAACCATACCTCTTCGCACCACCAGACGAATTGTCATTCCGAACCAGACGACCTTCTCGCACAGCTTCTTCTAACCTGACACCCATACCCACCATTTCGGTGAAGTCTACAGGAGCACTCGCAATCATTTTGTCATAGTAAAACGGACCAAGAGTCTTAAGGAAAATCTTAGTCATCTCTTTTTCTTCCATTGGAGGAACCACTTGGGCGGCAACCTCACGCCATCTCTGAGCATATTCCTTGAAGGATTCCTTCTCTTTCTGCATCATAGCTCGCAATTGATCCCTATCAGGAGCCATGTCCACATTATATTTGTATTGCTTCACAAACGCTTCAGCTAAGTCATTAAAAGTGCGAATATGAGTGCTATCAAGGCCCATATACCACTTAGAAGCAGCTCCAGTCAAACTGTCTTGGAAATAGTGGATCAACAGACGTTGATCATCAGTGTGAGTGGACATCTTCCTTACATACATCACCAAATGTGCCTAAGGGCAAGAGTTTCCCTTATACTTCTCAAATTCAGGTAATTTGAACTTAGCAGGTACTTTCACGTTGGGAACAAGGCAAAGATCATGCACATTCTTTCCAAACAGTTCTTTCCCACGCAGGGCTTTCATCTCTTTCTGCAATTCTTCAAACTGATCTTGGAAACCATCCATTCTATCTTGAATTTCACTTGGAGCAACATCATAAATGGGCTCTGGGACAAAAGGACCAGTATGAACAATAGGAGATGTGTTGACCATAACAGGAGTCAACGGACGAGTCATCTCAGGAACAGACAAATAACCTTCAGGCATACCCCAGGGATATCCATTAGGCATACGTTGTTGAGTAGCATCAACAGGAACAGCAGGAATGGTTGTAGCAGCAATTTCAGAAATCACACTGGTCTGACCCTGAGCTTGGGCGTCGGGGGGAGGAACCCGATTCTGATTCTGATTCTGAGTAGCCATCAATGTCTCAACCAGAGCAGTGAGACGATCCACACCAGATCTCAAAGTAACAACCTCTTCACGTAGCTCACGATTCTCTTGTTCAAGACCTTCCATCTTCTTCTTGTAGTTAGCTCGAGTGTTATACCGGTGAGACAGCTTGATTCTGTATGAAGAACACTGAATAAGACCTCGGGAATACTCTCGGAAGCAAGACCAAAATGCAGAATGATGCATGAAATGAGATGCAAATGATTTTTATTATTGGTTTTCAAGGAACTTTAAGACACTAATTGTAAACATTAACAAAAACAACATAAAACATAACAACATTCTTCATTAGAAATGGAAAAGCTTACAAAAAGATTCATAGATCCAAAATTACAAAATAAAGGAAAAACTAGAAACTAGAAGGGAACACTTCTGATGAAGATCCAACTCCTCTCTGCAGCTTCCTACGGAGCTTCTTCAACTCATCTTCATAAAAGGCCTTCAAATGAGCATTCTCGACCATCAGCTTATCAGCAACTTCCTTCCATGCAACTGAATCTACTCGACTACCAGAGGAAAATAAATCCTCCTGTTGTCTCTTTCGCTTTTCACCTTGGTCTTCAAGATAGAGATCAATTTCCCATAACGGTTTTTGAAGTTGTCAATATTAGGAACCAAAGTTGCTAGCTCTTTCAATTCCTTTGCACTTGAATTCCTGAAAGTGTACTTCTTGATGCTTCTCTTTTGATCCATGGTACCTGTGATGTTTACAAAAAATGTCTCTAAGTTCCTTGAAAACCATTTGTGAATGTCATTTTTATGAATGCATGAATGCATGGTTTATGCATCAATCACAATCAAGAGCACACAAGATCACGGCAAGTCACACAAAATCACACAATCAAGGTTCTTAGGTTCGACGTCACGAGCATGGAGCCATGGGTCTACCCATCCCACAAGGCGTGATCTAAGGAGTTTTGTACCTGCCAATCGGGTTCTACAAAGGTTCCCAGAGTTTTCAATCTTCTATCAGATATTACCGGCACGCACAATTGCTCATGGGCGCCAATAATATGCCTAAAAAGACCTCGTCTGAGCGTAGTATCGCATGACAACAAGCTCAAATTGGTACTTGATCTTGTTTCTGCACTACATCCTAAAAAGGCTTAGATGTGTTAAAAAGGTTCTAGGCCATTCAGTTTCTACAGACACTCACTATTGAAAGTAATAGCGTTATCACGATGGTTCGTAACAACCTCTACTACCTTCCATGAGGCCTCCACTGATTAGGGTTCCACCATATGACGCTCATGGTAAGGATTGCTCCTGACATGCGACTATTGGTCTTACCACCTCCTATCTCAAGTTACTCACCAAAGTCCGGGTTAGAACTTTATCTCATCACAGAGGAACCATCGAGCACCAAAAAGAAGAAAAAAAATAAAATAAACAAACAAAGCACACAACAATATATACAAATAAAAACACACAGATAAACAAAAATAGGCTTAACACACTTAAAACTGGTTCCCCAGTGAAGTCGCCATTTTTTCTGTAGCGGGGAAAATCTGATATCGAAGCCATGGAATTGACTCGAATCAATATTTCATTTGAAATCGCCACCGCGCTTTATTTTTTCAAAGGAAAAGGGAAAAGAACGTAAAACCCAAAGTTTTGTTTTTTTAAAAAACAAGAAAGAGAACTCAGGTTCGGGTGTTGATTATATGAGGGGAAGGTTTAAAGCACCCCTCATATCTGTGGTACTCAACAGGAACCTTTTTGAAAATCTGTGTCATGTGTGCTAAAAAACGGTTTGTTTTATTTTCAAAATAAGCTCGGCAAGACGTTAAGCCTTGTGCCTACATACCTCCTCGGTGCAATGAAGAAGTCAGAGCTAATGTAGTTCCGCTTAAAGGGAAAAACGTTTTTAAAACGAATAAACACTTTATCGTCGTTGGAGAGAAATACTCGGCCATTGATCTTAAGCATGAGAACAAATGAGTTCTTTGCATCGCAAATGAAAGAAGGGCTCCAACTCGGATAAAATCAACGAGTATGCCACTAGCTCTCTCATGCGGAAAAGATCTCATTATATCAATCAATTTCAAAATCGTGGGGTATAACCACTCGTTCCGACAATTAACAGTGTCTAAACTTTTGAAGAAAAGAGGAAAAGGCCACTAAGGGCAAAAGATATTTTAAAGAAAACGTTTTGAAAATGATTGCAAACATAAGAAGGTTTTTGAAAAAGGGAGAAGATTTTGAAAATTTCAGAATGGGAGGAGATGAAGAGGCTATCCTATTACGTAAAATAAAAGCTAAGGAAAGAAACGGTCTAACCGAAATAAGAAGCCAACACTTGACATTATGAGTCAAGGTAGATTTCCCTTCCTTTGGAATATCAATACTAAACCAACATTATCACTTGGGGATCCAGATGAACTTATTATCTTAGCACCACTTTGCATTAAGCATATTAAAATTCTGACGAAAATCGGGCAGAGTAACGGCTGTTTTCGGGTAAAATCCTTATCTCAATGCCTTGGAATTAACCATCAAGGGCTTTCAAGGAAAAACCTGCACACATAAACAGACAACAATCCAATGCCAGACAGACAGAACAATCACAGAGTAATAACAGAATGAGAGTCCAGAGGTCCTAAGTCCATAAGTCCGAGTCTCCAAAATGCTAGGGATAGTAACCAATAGTCCAAAAGAGAGCCTTAGGTGTTTTTTAGATTTTTTGTTATTTATTAGTGTTTTAGCATAAAAGTAAAGTATGGTCTAAGTGGACAAAGAGAAAATAGCGGAAACATAAACATATGTCCAAATGGACAAAGAGAAAAATAGCGGAATGTAAATATGATGAAATGATAAAATAAAGCAATAAAGCGAGAAATATCAAGAACGGTATAGTAAAGTGCGGAAATTAAAGTCAATTGTTAGATGTTAAAGATAACCATCTTGAAACTTGTCAAGTATGTTATCAAAGTTAGTAGTAAAGATCGATGGTGAGTGAAGGATGTTCTCGGATTTAAATTCAATGGAACTTTATCAGAAGCTTGATAAAATCATAGCGACTACACGACAAAATTCCATAAGTCTTAAATCAACCGCATACAATTCTCTTCCATATTTGATCTTTTTTGTTCGGGACACGAAATATTGCGCTATGTTAAGCAGATCGCCAAGTGATTTATGTAGAAATCACCCTACAACGAGGCCGGTCAAAACTTTATGTGCTAATGCATGCGAGAGAAATGATATGTAGATCATTCTCCGAAAGCAATACCGCACGAAAAGAAAATAGGTAACGATCTAGTCTTTACTAAGAATCCATAAGAATTCTCAAAGTGTTAAGACTTTCATCGATCAAAAGAAAAAAGGAGAAGAAGAAGATAAAATGCATAAAGTAAAGTCAACTCACACTATCATTAATATCATTCATCTAATATTATGGATTTGGTCCTTTCAAACCTATCAACATCCTAGATCCGATGATATTAATGAAATGGAGGAAGAAGAATAAAATTCACAAAAGATAATCAACTCACACTATCATTAATATCATTCATCTAATATTATGGATTAGGTCATTTCAAACCTATCAACATCCTAGATCCAATGATATTAATGAAGTGGAGGAAGAAGGAAGCCAAAACAAGCATAAAAAAGGCAAAAAACCACATTCTGCCAGCAGGAAATCGATTTCATGCAGGGGGAAATCGATTTCCATAGTGCAGTTTTCAAATAAAACAAGCTCCGTTCAGCAGGAAATCGATTTCAGCCTTAAGGAAATCGATTTCATCAGAGTAAATTTCAGCAAAAACATCATTTAAAGGCATGAAACTTGATTTGAACAAATATACAAACACCTTATGATCACACATCAACTTGAGCACAAAATTTCCATCACAAAACCAGCAAATATCATCAATATAGCATCACAGATGCATTGAACACAAACAATAAAGATCTACATCATGGATCTAGCAAATTACCACTTCTTGAACAAAAGTCTTGGAGTAGCTTCAAGAGGAAGCACAAAGTGTATAGATCCTTCAAATTTGGTGATGAACAACCAAAGAAAGGAGAGAAATGTAGGAGGTTTAGTTCAAAATTAGCAAGATTCAATGTGAATCTCACTAATCTTATGAAAATGAACTTTGGGTGAGGGTTTTGGAAAGGGTGAGAAATGAATTTGCAAGCAATTTTTTGGCTCTCCAAGCTTGAGAAATGAGAGAGTAGTGGCCTCTATTTATAGGATGAGAGCAAGAGTAGTGGCAATTTGGTCATTTGCTCTTAGTTAATTAACTTGTGTTTAATTGGTGATTGAAGTGGCATTTAAATGGTAAAAAATGGTAAAATGAAGTTAAAATGGAATTAATGAAGGGAATTATTTTGGTGAGGTGGAAAATTGGTAAAATGACAAAAATGGTCAAAGAAAATAGGTGCCAAAATCAAATCAAGCTTCCTTCTCTATTTTTTTGAATTTCGCCTTAAGGAAATCGATTTCCCCCAGGAGTGAAATCGATTTCACTCTGTTCCAGAAGAGAATTTGGCGCAAAATACGTTAGGGAAATCGATTTGCCCAGGAGGGAAATCGATTTCATGTTGTCCAGAATGTGATTTTGTTGAAGATTGCTGCAGGGAAATCGATTTACCCAAGAGGGAAATCGATTTCATCAGTCCAAAATGTGGAAAATGCCTTGTTTATTGCATGTCTTGGCTTGGTACCTACAAAACAAAAGTCTACAAAGAAACAAAGCAATATTTTTGGTATTTGGGTTAGTATAATATGCATACAAGATAAACAATCATTGGTGCTTGACGGTCCCTCTTATTGATGAGGTGAGTGCAACACCACAAACAAAACTTCCAAGTGAAGCTCTTGATTAATGATTGGAATATGAATGATATATGATCTTAGGGTAAAAAATTGGGGTATGAAAATGAGGATCATGAGTCAAAGTCTATTAAAGATTGGAGACTAAGTGAGAATTGGCCAAAATAAATATATTCAATTGAAGAAGAATTAAACTCACTGTACAAGTGACTCACTTTTGGACCTATAGTTCGAACACCTCAATGTGTGAAACTAATTGAATATAAATGAGTTTTTGTGAAAAAGAAAAATAAGAATGATATGAAGTTTGATTTATTGCTCAACGATTTTCACAAAGACCTAAGATTGATTTTGATAAAACATATTCACCCGTAGTGGATTCAATCGATTTTTGATAATTAATTAGTCTTGTAATACATGAAGGGCTTAATTTGAACATGATGGATGTAATGACATCTTATTTATATGGTTCACTTA
This sequence comes from Vicia villosa, assembly GCF_029867415.1. Lineage (NCBI taxonomy): Eukaryota > Viridiplantae > Streptophyta > Magnoliopsida > Fabales > Fabaceae > Vicia > Vicia villosa. The sequence goes on along the minus strand of NW_026705447.1, from coordinate 98,306 downwards.
ATAGTGACATTTATGTGAAACTCCGTGAAGGGTTCAATATACCAGAGACACGTAATTGTGGATCTCGAGAAAACTACTATAACAAATAGAACAAGTCTCTCTATTGGCTGAAAGAATATGGATGCATGTGGTATAATCGCCTTAGTGAATATTTACTAAATGATGAATATACTAATAACTCAATTTGTCCTTGTATTTTCATAAAATGATGTGGAAAAGTATTTGCAATAATAGTTGTCTATGTGGATGACATGAGTATTATTGGAACTCCTGAAGAGCTTCCAAAAGCTATAAATTGCTTAAATAAAGAGTTTGAGATGAAGGACCTAGAAAAGACAAAATATGTCTAGGTTTGCAAATTGAGCATGTGGACAAAAGAATACTTGTACATCAAGAAGGCTATATAGAAAAGTGTTGAAATGATCCTATATGGACAAATGTCACATGGTTCCTACTCCAATATGGTTGTTAGATCATTAGATGTGGAAAAAGATCTTTTTAGGCCTCGAGAAAAGGATAAAAATTGCTTGGTCCTCAAGTACCATATCTTAGTGCAATTGGAGTACTAATGCACCTTGCTAAATATACACATCATGATATATCATTTGCGGTCAATCTATAAGTAAGATAGAATTATTCACCTACACGAAGAAATTGGAAAGCGGTCAAACATATACTTCGTTATCTTAGAGATGCAGGTTACTTGTCATATTCTCACAATGGTAGATCAAAAAGAGGTTATTTATTTACATGTGATAGTACAACTGTAACACCCCGTAAATTCTTATTTATTAATTTAATTAAGTTTTAAATTAAATTATTGGAGTTAACATTTTATTGGAAATTATATGGGAAATAATGAAATATTGGTTATTGGGCTTAGTGTAGTGGTTAGCAAAAGGGAGGTGTTAACTATGTAAGCCTATTAAGACATTTTCTATTTTTTTTCATAAAAATAAGGGAAATTGGAAAAAAAGGAAGTTAGAAGCAAGAGAGCAAAAGTCTGAGGAACAGAAGAGATACGTGAAAAGAAGAACCAAGGATTGTTATTTAGTTCAATCGGATGTGTTGGGTTTTGGGGAATTTGTTAGGTTTTGATGAACCTTCATATTTTATATGATTTTGATGGAATTTGGATGATAACCATGATATATGTTGTTAATTGATGTTTAAAACTTATTAGAATTGTGTTATATTATGTAAATTGGTGATGTTTGTATGTGACAACCGTGTGGAGACGAAATTAATTGGATTGGAATGATCGCTGTTGTCGAAAACCATGAAATTGCTGTTGCAGGTATGTAGGAACCGGTTCCTGTGTGGGAGGAACCGGGTTTCCTTATAAAAAGCAAAGGCGTGGTGGGGATTCCTGGGGGCTGGGAACCGGTTCCCAGCTAGTAACAACCCGGTTCCCCATAGTAAAAACCAGAGGCGAGTTTTGAGAAGCAGCCAGGAACCGGGTTCCACATAGGCAGAAACCGGGTTCCACTGTGTGTTTTTGAAAAATTATTTTTTATTTTAAAAACCCATCACTTTTGATCTGAGTGTCTGACTTATGTGCCGTTTGGGGAATTGTGAAGCTGATTAATAGCCCTACATGATGAGTGGGTGAAATGGACGGGGGTCCGAGTTTATATTTTTGCGTCGATTATTTATTGGGTGATGTTAATATGAATATGTGTAATATATTTGAATGGGTGCTGAGACATGTGCATGCTTATTGGTGATGAATTGGTGATTGGTAATGAGATGATGTAATACATCGGATCAGTGATGTTGTAGGCATGTTATACGTTGCATTCATTCACATACATTTTGGTGATGGATCCCGGAGACGTTGTGGATCAAAATGGTGGGCATAATTCCCATTGTGAGGAATTTGAGCCGGTTGGACTGTATCTTGGTGATGGAAAGATCAGTTGGATGGGTTTAGCCCATGTATGGTACCACATGCATAGTGTTAGTCCATTCATGTGCATAATAACATGATATAACTAAATGATTGTGTAATGTGATAGGTGATACGTGTGAATTGGTGCTTGCTTGGTTGTAGTAATTCTGAATACATGTATGGTTGGGTGAATGATAACTGCTATGATATTTTATTACTTATGACTGTATAATGCTTACTAATTTCGAATGAAACTCACCCTTACATGTTGACATTTTCAAATTAAGGAGTAGCGGCATCTTGATTTGGTGAGGATAGCTCGTAGGCTAGTCCATAGTTTGTGTCGAGTCATGCTATGATCTGTAACACTGGGAACGATAGTCTTAGAGTTACTTGTGATACACTATTTTTCCGTTTTTGGATTATGTACCGTTGATTTTGTTGGTGATGTTTTATAACACTGTTGAATGAGTTTCCGCTGTGCTAAACATGTGTTTTGATATTTGTGGATTATTCCTAATAAAGCATGACAAACGACTTTGAGTTTTCTTTATTTTATTAATTGTAACATCCTTCTTGTATGATTACTCTGATTATTATTGTATTTTCCGCGGGGGTTTAGAAGGGTGTTACAATAGTGGTATCAGAGCATAGTCTGTCGTTAGAGTCAGAGTCTTAGTGTCAGTATTCCCTTGTATGCGACTAGTGTAAGGTAGACACTGTCGATACTCTTGTTCTAACAAGATCGTTTTGTGAATTAACAGAACGATGGCTGGAAGAGGTGGAAGGAATGATGACGCTATCGCAGAGGCTCTGGGCATGATCGCTGGTGTACTGGGAGGGAATGCCAATGGAGCTGGGATTGGTGATGATAGACAGTTGAACAGCTTTTAGAGGAACAACCCTCTGTTGTTAAAAGGCACCCATGATCCTGATGGTGCTCAGAAATGGCTGAAGGAGATTGAGAGGATCTTCCGAGTGATCGATTGTGTAGAAAATCTGAAGGTGAGGTACGGCACTCACATGTTATCAGAAGAAGCTGACGACTGGTGGGTTACTAGAGCTGAATTGGATTCTGATGGAATCGCGATTACTTGGGCCATATTCAAGAGGGAGTTTTTGAGGAAGTACTTTCCTAAATATGTTCGGGGAAGGAAGGAAATCGAGTTCTTGGAGCTGAAACTGGGTAATATGACACTGCCAGAATATGCTTCTAAATTTGTGGAGTTGGCTAAGTACTACATACACTACACCAACGATGCAGCTGGGGAATTCTCTAAGTGTATCAAATTTGAGAATGGCCTTCGTGACGAGATCAAGCAGAGCATCAGGTATCAGAGGATTCGCCGATTTGCTGATTTAGTAGACTGTAGTAGGATTTTTGAGGAGGATAACCTTAAGCTGAAATCATCTCACTCTCGCGAGTTAGTTGATAAGAAGGGTAAGAAGCCTATGGATAGAGGTAAACCATATGGTAGGGGAAACCCAAAAGCTAGTGATTGGAAAAGGCCTAGTGGGGGAGATTCTGGCGCTCCCGTTAGGTGCTACATCTGTGGTGAACCAGGACATAAGAGGAACGGGTGCAAGAGCGAAGAGAAGAAGTGCTTCAAGTATGGTAGGGTAGGCCATATTGCTTCTGACTGTAGAATGAAGACTATGACTTGCTATAACGGTGGCGAAGAGGGTCATATCAGTCTACAGTACACCAAGCCAAAGAAGAATCAGTCTGGAGGAAAAGTTTTCGCTTTGTCTGGGTCAGAAACTACTCCAGAGGATAGACTGATTAAAGGTACGTGTTTCATACATAACACACCTTTAATTGCGATTATTGATACTGGTGCGACTCACTCGTTTATTTCATTGGATTGTGCTAAGAGGTTAAATTTAGAGATATCGAAAATAAATGGAAGTATGGTTATTGACACTCCTGCGTCAGGTTTAGTGGCCACTTCATCTGCATGTTTGAACTGTCCTATTGATATATTTGGTAGAAAGTTTGGAATGCACTTAGTGTGGCTTCCGCTTGAACAACTTGACGTTATTTTGGGGATGAACTGGTTGCAATTCAACCGAGTTCATATCAATTGTTTTACGAAGACGGCCATCTTTCCTGAAGAGGCTAGTGTCGAGGATTTGGCGATGACTGTGAAACAAGTGAGTGAAGCGGTTCAAGACGAGGAAGCCGTGTTTATGTTATTCGCGTCGATGGAAATGAAATTAAGAGCAGTGAGTAGTGAATTTCCAGTGGTATGTGACTTTCTAGAGGTTTTTCCAGAAGATGTTAGAGAACTACCACCTGAAAGGGAGGTAGAATTTGCTATTGAGTTGGTTCCTGGAACCAGTCCTGTGTCAATGGCACCTTATAGAATGTCGGCATCTAAATTTACTGAATTGAAGAGCCAATTAGAAGAATTGCTGGAGAAAGAATTCATTTGTCCAAGTGTGTCATCGTGGGGTGCTCCGGTGTTATTGGTAAAGAAGAAGGAAGGATCTATGAGGTTGTGTGTAGACTACAAACAACTGAATAAAGTTACTATCAAGAATCGGTATCCATTGCCGAGGAATGATGATTTGATGGATCAGTTGGTCGGAGCAAGTGTGTTTAGTAAACTTGATTTGAGATCTGGGTATCATCATATTCGGGTGAAGACGGACGATATTCAGAAGACTGCATTCAGAACAAGGTATGGTCATTAGGAATACACTGTGATTCCCTTTGGAGTTACTAACACACCTGGTGTTTTTATGGAATATATGAATAGGATTTTTTCATCCTTATCTTGATAAGTTCGTCGTGGTGTTCATTGAAGACATTATGATATATTCCAAAAGTGAAGAAGAACATGCAGAGCATCTCATAATTGTATTGGAGCTGTTGAAAGAAAAGAAGCTTTACGCCAAATTGTCAAAGTGTGATTTCTGTTTAAGCGAAGTGAGTTTTCTTGGCCATGTGATTTCCAAGGACGGTATTGCCGTAGATCCGGCAAAGGTAGAAGCCGTGTCTCAGTGGGAAGCTCCGAAGTCTGTTACCGAAATTCGTAGCTTTCTGGGTCTTGTAGGTTACTACCGGAAGTTTATAGGAGGATTTTCGAAGTTGGCATTACCGTTAACTAAGTTGACTAGGAAGGGTCAAGCGTTCGTTTGGGACTCGAAGTGCGAAGAAGGATTCCAAGAGTTGAAGAAGAGGTTGACTAGTGCTCCTATTTTGATTTTTCCGAATCCGGCGGAATCTTTCGTTGTTTATTGTGATGCTTCATTGATGGGACTGGGAGGTGTACTAATGCATAACCAACAGGTAGTGGCTTATGCGTCGAGACAACTCAAAGTGCATGAGAAGAATTACCCGACTCATGACTTAGAGTTGGCAGCAGTGGTGTTTGTGTTGAAATTATGGAGGCATTACCTTTATGGTTCACGGTTCGAAGTGTTTAGTGATCATAAGAGTCTGAAATACCTCTTTGATCAAAAAGAACTTAATATGAGACAGAGGAGGTGGTTAGAGTTCCTTAAAGACTATGATTTTGGGCTGAATTACCATCCGGGTAAGGTGAATGTTGTTCCTGACGCTTTGGGTAGGAAGTCCTTGCATATGTCTATGCTGATGGCACGAGAACTAGATTTGATTGAACAATTTCGAGATTTAAGTTTGGTATGTGAAGGCACTTAGAATAGCATTAAGTTGGGTATGCTAAAGCTGACAAGTGGGATTCTTGATGAGATTAGAGAAGGACAGAAGACTGATGTTGAGCTGTGTCATACCCCAAAATTTGCCCATGCTATTTTTCATACACAAAACCAAATCAAAAGACAAAGCTCCAAAACACAGTCTCCCACACAGAAGTTCTAAACTAGGGTTTGAATAATTCAGAGGAAAATCAGTGAATCAATGGCTCAAGGTGGTTCCATAAGGTCACTAACATCCCAAAACATCTCCATGTAAAGTTTCAAGTCAAACAGAGCAAATTTGGCTCCTCAAGTCTGGATTAGGTCAACAGTCGACTCTCAAGGGCAAAACAGTCATTTCAGGTCAAAATACAGTCAGAGTTCAAGATACTTGGTCAAAAATATCCTCATAACCCTAAAATCATCATTTGATCAAGGGTTGATCATGATGATGCAAGGAAAGATCAGAGAAGTCAAAAGTCAAGAGTTGCTATTTTGGGCATGAACTAAAAAAGGCAACCAAACTTTGAAAATTCACCAAATATTCATACTTGATCAGAAAAATTCCCACCAAAGCTCATTTTGAAGGGAATTCATTCCTCTATCCAATGGTCCAAGAATCAAAGCCCATAGGTCAATGGTTTAAGAGATATGGCTTCATACATTACAGGTCCTTTTCAAAAGTCAACAAAAAGACATGTTTTTCAAAAGGTCATAAAATAAGAATGGAAGAAGATTCTGATATGGGACCAAAAGCATTGGATAAAGGACTCTCCAAGGTTTCCAAAATGTCCTAGAACACCTCCATACCTCAAAAATTGAGGGAGATACACCTTGTCAAAGTTAGGCTATTTTGGAGGGAAAAATGTGAAGAAATCCAAATAGTTTTGCAAATGGGCCTAAGTAACTTTGATTCAATCTTGATCCATAATTCATTTAGAGCCCAAAATCTATTTGCCACGAAAATATGATGAATATTTGATTTTATTTGAATTTTTAATCATTTAAAATCATATATTTAATCAATTAAATGGAAAAATTGGAAAGATTGGTTTTCTCTTCAAATACAATCAACATTAATCACCAAATATAATCAATATTCATTACAAATTCGTGTGAAACAAATTGGTGAAGAAAATATTGAGTTTAGGCCAAAATTGGAAACTTTAAGAACATATTTCCAATCAATTTTTTCAATTTGCAAATCAAAGATTGAATGAGATTCTCTCCAAAATAACAACCCTAATCCACTCTCATATATAAGTACATCATGCTCAGATCATAAGGGGACGGAGGCTGCAGCTAAAGAACCCTAATCAAGCTCTAAAAGTTCAAGAAAAGTGAGAATCGATTTTTGAATTCAAGGGCGATTCAATTCAATCCAAGGCTTCTAATACGTGCCCTGAAGGTCTCTGAAGCAATTGCAATCATCACACGCGGTCAATAACCCCAGAATTTCCTCCTGTAAGCCAAGGTATGTCATGAAATTTTCAAACTCGATCCCTTTAATTCATAGCATATAAACATGTTTCGATGGCATCATATTGTTTGTTATAGTGCACTGAATGTTTCTGGATGAATAATTCATTGTTTACCTACTTGTATCGAGTTATGTCATTATCAAATGTTAGGGTTTCGTTTTAGGGTTTCTCAGTACAGGTACTTTTAGGTCAAATTGAGACCATGGTTGAACTCGTGAGGCCCAGACGAACATAAAGGTGGCCTCGCGAAAAATTTCTGTCTTTGTTTGCTTGTATTCGTAAATGGCAGGGCTATGGCTACGGAACCGTCTGTTGGTAAAGGTATGAACCAGAGCTAACACGACGGTTGGAGGAAGGAGATGACCACGCGTCATCGTCTGATTGGTCCAGAAACGCGCGCAGGGAAACTTTCAAATCTGGTAATCCAGTGCGTTAAGACGTACGTTCTTCGCATGCTCCCTCACGTTTCCAGCCATCCGATCGTCATCATCCTCAATCCAACGCGCCAGATGCTGAAGATCCACCAGAGTCCACGCGCGCGTCCACACCTGATCCCAGCTAAGTATTTTTGCAATTTTTTTTATTTTTATTTTTTTAATTATGCAACATATTATTTTGTTTATTTAAATATATATCTATTTTGTTTTTAATTCTTTTTTTTATTTTTTTTTAAGTTTATGAAAACTAATAACTAATTTTATAAAAAATATTTTTAATATTTATTAATATTTTTTTTTTTTTTTTTTTAATCATTAATATTTATATTATTATTATTATTAAAAAACACTTATTTTTATACTAAAATTCTTATTTAATTCACTAAAATTCTAAAAAATTTCCAAAAAATATATTTCGCATCCGATTTTATTTTTCGGTTCAATTTAATTAATTAGGTCGTTAGACCAATAATTAATTAAATTATTTATTTTCTTTTATTCAACTTCGTACCCTAATTAGGGTTTATGAAGAATAAGCCGTACACTGATTTTATGTTATTTCCTTATCAGGGTTAGCAATATAATTCGCCTCGAGTGCGCGCCTTCAACAAACCTCGAAGATAAGTGTGCTGCTTTATTTAATCTTATTCTTTTAATTGATTTGTGGTTAGGATTTGCCTTGCGTTCACCTTCTCGTTCTGCCTTGTCTTTTCAGGGTTACCTCCGAGGTTTCCTCCGACTCTAACCATATCAGATCAAATTCGAAGCTAAGTGTCTATTTACTTTATCTATTTTTTTTCTTTTCTTTTTTTAAAATTTCATTATTTTTTAGGGTTATAATGTTTGCCTCCGAACCGATAATGCACTCACCCTATTTCTGTTTGCCATTTTTCCGCCTTTTCAGGGTTGCCAAATGTCAAAGCCTCGCATAGTCGGTAACTCTAAACCCTAATTATTACTTATGTCAGACTTATTTATTTATTATCCCGCTGGTTTCAATCCCCCTTTCCTCCGCTGGTTTCAATTTCCCCCTTCCCTCTATTATTATTATTATTATCACTCTATAACTGCGTGGTTAGTAATTTAGGGAGTGCAACTTTAAATCGAATTAGCCTCACTAATTATAAGATAATTTAATCGAATTAATCACGTGATTGTTACACACACGCACACCTTTTGGGTAACCCTCTCTGTTGCCTGTTGCCTGTTGCCTGTTGCTTGTTGCCTGTTGCCTGTTGCCTGTTGCCTTCGTTTTTCTGCAGAATAAGCCATGTCCCTCGAATTCGAGGATACCTCAGCCGCGTTGCCTCGATAAAAAGGTCACGACCCTAATGATGCTGCCTTCGATACACAAATGACCTCGACCCTCGGATGTTGCCTACGGAAAAAGGCTGAGGTATCTTCAGGCTGCCTACGAAAAGGCTTATTCTGATCCTTGCCTTAGACTACCTGCCCTCCTATGGCATGGGATAGTCTTATGGTAAAGGATGTTTCGATGACCCTTAAACCTCCAAATGGAAGGCTTCCTGCCCTCTTATGGCAAGGATAGACCCTTTCGCTCTGAAAGGCTGAAAGAACAGATTTCTCAAATATAAGGTAAATTGCTCTCAAATTGCTTTGCCTTGCTCTAAATATTTTCAAATATTCTTTCTCAAAATTCTTCAATATGGCTACGCTCATTTACGAGCTAAAGTCCATATCTTCTTCTTCTACCTTTCTGAAACAAAAAGAGCAAAGCAAGTTAAGAGCCCATGGATAACCATGGATGCAAAGGGTGCCTTACACCTTCCCTTTGCATAATTACCCCCCGAACCCTATTTTATTTAAAAGGTTTTTCCTGTTCTTTTAGCCTTTCTAATTAAATTTGGATAAAATAAAAGTCGGTGGCGACTCTTGCTTACCGCGACATTTCGATCGATAAAAAGTTAGTTCACCGTATTACAGAACTGGCGACTCTGCTGGGGAAAATTTCGATTAAGAGGGGTTACCTTAAAAGTTTAGGATTCATTTTAAATGTTTTCTATTGTTTGCTTTGTTTGTTTTATTTTTCAGGGGCGTTTTGGGAATTAACTGAAGGACGAATCCTATTCCCGGATTCAAGTACATCTAAGATAGGAAGTGGCATAGTCATGGCGACCTCCCTTGTGTATGCTTGGGATTGGTCAATATGAGAGTTCACGCTTGAGTTAGGCCTCTATGGGTGTTTCCATGCTTCTCTTGTATGAGGGAGGTTCGTGTGGATACCTGTGGGTGAGTCGGAGCTCAAGGACCGTTAGTTACCTTTAACCCATCCTGGCTTTTAGGAACGTAGTGGGGGGACTACTCTTGATGTATGTTGAGAGCATAGTCGCTACCCGATACTACAGCTCAGATAGGCTCTTTCTCAAAGTATCATTGCATGGTATGTATGTATCATGTTCGAGGGTGCTTTAGGAGGGTCGACAATTCTGAGTCACTTGGTAGAACCCGTTGCTGAAATTTCCTTATCCGTAGAAATACCTTTGGGAAGGACACCTGATCAAACTCCACGCAAGCCTTAATCCAAAAATTGTGTGATTTGTGTGGATTTACCTGTGTATGTGCATCATGCATACATGCATCATTCATACATGGCATGACTAACCCATTTCAAGGAATTGGAGGTTTTTTAACCGTATGTTGTTTTGAAGGTTGTTTGAATATGGAAACAAAAGGCCGTAAACCGTTCTTCCTCAATTTCAAGAAAGTGCCAACACAATTGAAGATTTTCTGCGACAACATCTCTGGTTCTCTCAAATTCAGTGATTCTCTCAATACACTCATAAGTTTGGTACGAACTAATGTGGATGAAGTTCTTCTCAACACCATGGTTCAATTCTATGATCCGTTACTACATTGCTTCACTTATAGAGATTTTCAGTTAGTACCATCCTTGGAAGAATTCTCCTACTTGCTTGGACTCCCTGTGCTTAATAAAATTCCTTATACTGGTAAAGAAGAAGAGCCTAAGTTGGAAGTCATTGCTGCTGCCCTGCACTTGCCGAGATCAGAAATTGAGAAGGTTTGGATTAGTAAGAAAGAGTATTCTGGATTACCCCTTGATTTCCTCTACGAAAAAGCGGAAATTCTTGCTAAAGCTTCAAGTATGGATGCCTTGGAAGCTGTGTTGTCTCTCTTAATTTATGGACAAGTTTTGTTTTTCCATTATGACAAAATTGTTGATGTGGCTGCTATCAATATATTCCTTAGCAAGAATCCGGTTGCTACTTTACTTGGTGACTTGCTACATTCTATTCATTTCCGAGCATCAAAAAGGAAAGGTTGTGTCCTAGGATGTGCTTCTCTATTACATAAGTGGTTTATTTCGCACTTACCTCTCTCCGTAAGAAAGAATGAAGAAGGATTAACTTGGGCTCAAAGAATTATGAAGCTTTCTTTCGACGACATCCTATGGTACCAAAAGAAGTTTGAGGGAACCTTGCTATTTGATAGTTGTGGAGATTTCCCTAATATACCTCTCCTTGGTGTTCGTGGAGGAATAACTTATAATCCCATTCTAGCTCGACATCAGTTTGGCTTTGCCTTGAAGGATAAACCACGTTCTTTGTATCTCAGTGCAGAATATTTCCATTATGATTCCGACAAAGAGAAGAAGAGAGACCTTTTCATCAAAGCTTGGATGAAAGTAAAGAAAGTTGGCGCAAAGGATATAGGAAGGAGAAATTACATGCCATGGGATCCATATTTCCAATGGGTTTATGATCGAGTTATGGAATTTGGGATGCCTTATCCATCTGATACACCCATAGTTCCAAGGGTAGCTCCTCCTGCTGCCCCAATTGCATTTGAGCCATACATTCCTGCTCCAAATGAAGACCTGGTTGCAACTGTTAACCGACTGAAAAGGGAAAGGGAAGACTTTGAGAGACGCTTACTAAAAGTGGAAGCTGAAAAAGAGGTGTTAATACAAGATGCCAAAGAGAAAGAGACTTTACTTGATTACTTTTCCCGCAAATGGAAGATTGAAGATTTTGTTTCTCCAGATCAGATTAATTCATGGGAAAACGAAATTTCTAGGCTTGTTCAAGAAAGAGAGGAAATGATCAAGGCACACAAGGAAGAAGTCCGAGTCCTAAAGAGGAGGCGTCGTCAGGAAGACAAAAATCCTGGGATTTAGTGTCTTTATTTATTATTAATTTCTTTATTTTAATGTAACTTTTGGGGTTATGACCTTACAATTTAATTAATAAATAATGTTTTTTTTTTTTTTTGTTTCAACACGAGTTAAAATTCTTTCAATTCCTTGAAAACATTGCATATGCATAATCATATCATTCATAAACATCGCATCACAGGTTTCATAAAGACAAATGCCTCATCTATGTGCTGTTTATTTCAGTAACAAAGATGAATCTCGAACAATCTGTGAAGAATCTCCAAGCTCAGAACAACCAGTTCCAGAAAATAATCTTTCACTTGGCCAAGGGGCAAGAAGAATTAAAGGCACTTCTGTCCGAGAAGGAGAAGGACCAACAAAGGGGGCAAGGTGTGCAAGATAAATGGAAGTCCAAGCCTAAGCGGTCATTCACTCCGTTACCCATGCCGCTATCTCAAGCTCTGCAACAACTGCTCAATCAGAACTTGATAACTCTATTGCCTCCATATTCACTTCCTACTAACCCCACTCCTGGGTATAAGTATCATGCGAGATGTGCTTACCATTCAAATAGTCCTGGTCATGATACAGAGGATTGTGGACCGTTGAAACACAAGATCCAAGACTTAATCGATGACAAAATCATTAACTGCCAGTCTCCTGAGGAACCTCACGTTGTGTACGACCAGAAAGATCACAATGAACCCAACCAATCTGTGGGGACAATTCTGACCTCTACATTAGCTCCGCAACAAAGACGCAAGTCGAATACATCTAAACGCCAGTTTACAAAGATCAACATGTCACTGGCTCAGGCATTACAACATTTGTTGAGAAAGAACTTGATCACTGTGAGGGGTCCTCCTGTAAAGCCCAACACTTCCGCTCCCAACTATAAGCCCAATGCGAGGTGCGCATACCACTCCAATAACCCTGGACATGATACAAATGATTGTTGGCCATTGAAGAACAAGATTCAAGACATGATCGATGCTAGTGAAATTGAATTTCCTCATCCCCAGACTCCTATAGTGATCCCTGCTCCCAGGCACAATCACTACAAGACTGATTAATGTCATAGTGGATGAACTTTAGATCATTAGTTTTACTTTCATTTGCAATTTCTATTCTGTTTGTTTAAACATTCAAATTATGATAGACATTATTTGTTTTAATAATCATCATCAGTGCATTGCATATATTTGTCTTGAATAAATTATTTCGCTATCACTCATCTAAACTGCATCTTTACTTTGCATATTCTTTATGATACTCAACTAAAGCTGTAAGCCTTTTGAGGGAGAATGACGAAAACGATACCACAATTTCATACACTATGCTTTCGAACAGACCGTGTTGACGATGTACAGGCATTTGTTCAAATCCCTAAAAAATGGAGATATAAGGATGTTAATCCCTCGTCAACCCCTTTGAGCCTAAGGAGTAGGAGTTTCTTTTTGTACGAAACACCCGCATTTTTAACCTGGGGCAGGGTAGTTCTCAGTTATTTGGCTGTGCATTCTATTTTAAGAGAATCACTCTGTACACCTTTCAACAAAGGTTTCAATCACAAGCGTTCATCCGTACACATCAAAGAAGTGTTGGAGATGTCAATCAAAAGCCAATGATGGTTCATCAATCATTAAGCAAGGCAGTCAATATCTTTCAAAAAAAAAAAAAATGGAAGAAACATATATACAAAAAAAAAAGCCTGCGAAGTCAAAAAAGACTTAGGCAAAAAATCAAGGCGTCCCGCTGACTGTAAGCCCAAAAGAGACAGTTCAGGCAAAAGTTAGGGATATCAAAAAGATGAAAAAAGAAGTCAATAAATTCTTGAACAACTCAAAGTTATGACTACCAAAAGGAAGAAGTGACTGCCATCTCAAAAGTTCTCTCTGCTTGTGAACCATCATCATTATCAAAGATGCAAATCCAAAAGTCTCTTGGAACCTGAATGCGTAAGTTGAATTAACTGAGCTTAGGACTGAAGATCATCACGAAGAGGGGTGGGTACAATCAAATTTTGAGCCTTTATCCTTTGTTTCTTAAACCGTGAACCAAGCCACGTTACAACCCTTGAAAGTCCTAACTGAAGCATGGTTAGTTCGAAAGCATACTGTCACGACAAAGGTATCCTGACTCCTTAAGGTTTACCACAAATGCCGAGTTGATATCACGTTTTTACAAACATCACGTTGTTACAAATAGCATGTTTTTTACAAATATCACGCTTTTACATCTCTTTTTTTTAATGCTTTTTCAAAAACTCAAGACAGACGTATGCATTGCATCTCATGAATTCATTATTAAACATATTCTGCTACATAATTTCAAATGTTAGCAACAGAAAGAATTTGCACAGGGTACAACTAATGACTGAAAGTCATCCCGACAGACAATATTACTCCAAGAAGCCATGTCTCCTACGTATACAAAGGGCATGGCACGCTTCGTCCAATCAATCTGGGGCAATCAAGTCAAGATTCTGAGAATCTCTTAAGGATGCCAAAACAATCAGGGGCATGCATCCAAGTAGATTTGAAGCTACTTCTCAACCAACATAGGACATTGTCTGGGGCCTACGATTACTAGGGGCATGTCGCCCATAGTTCACATCTCATAAAGTCCTCGCGAGGCGAATCTTTCCAAAGTTCCTACTAACTGGGGCAAATCTATGCAAGTCCAGTTTGACATCTTGATCAACATTCAGTGGCGTGTCCTAATTAAATCCAGGAATGGTAGGTACTATAATACTGGGGGCAACTTTCAAGACACCCACATCTCCCCACAGAGCCACGGTCATAAGATCATTTCCCCACAGAGTAATCATTAAGAAGATATCTTCAAACGCTCCCGATAAAGACATGGCTGCCCAACAGAGTTTACATCTTCAACACTGTCGCTCTCCTCCAACATGATTTATCAATATTTTTATCACCAATCAGGGAACATCAAGTCACTGATCATCTCCAAGCAGAAATCATAAATTCCCAACTGAGCATCTTCAAGACAAGATCAGACAGTACAATTACAAGGACATAAAGATCTACATAAATCATATTCTCATATCATATATCATAAACATATTCATACATTGCATACATTACCTCATAATGAACTCATACATAACATGCAAAAGCTCTCATTTATTTTGAGGGATTCATTACATAACCCATGCATCATGACATTGCACAAATTTAATCTTACCTTTTGCAGAATACAGGTACAGACAAACGAACGAAAACTCCAACTTTCCAAGGTCTAATTCATCTACCACGAACGGTAATGACACGATCATTTTCAAGATCTAATTCAGATACTACGAACGGTACTGACACGGTCAACGCTCAGAGATCTAATTCTATCACCACGAACGGTGTAGACACGATCACTGACCTTTCCAGTCTAATTCAGCTACTACGAACGGTACTGACACGACAGAAGATCTAATTCAGATACTACGAACGGTACTGACACGGTCAACGCTCAGAGATCTAATTCTATCACCACGAACGGTGTAGACACGATCACTGACCTTTCCAGTCTAATTCAGCTACTACGGTACTGACACGACAGAAGATCTAATTCAGATACTACGAACGGTACTGACACGGTCAACTCTCAGAGATCTAATTCTATCATCACGAACGGTGTAGACACGATCACTGACCTTTCCAGTCTAATTCAGCCACTACGAATTGTGCTGACAGGACAAGAGAACTAAATCTATCATCACGAACGATGTAGACACGATTATCTCTCCAAAGGATCTAACTCATTTACCACGAACGGTAATGACACGATCAACGCGCGAACGACATCTTCTCTAAATTCAACTACCAGATGGCATCCACAAGCCCATCTCCGACAAAAGTCCCTACTTCAAATAGGGCAAATTTCTTGGTATTCTTATGTTCAATCATCTTCCACCTTCAGATGCCGACTGGCGCGCAAACCACTCTACATCTTCAGGTTTAAGATAATTGAACAGGGGCAGCTGTCATACCCCAAAATTTGCCCATGCTATTTTTCATACACAAAACCAAATCAAAAGACAAAGCTCCAAAACACAGTCTCCCACACAGAAGTTCTAAACTAGGGTTTGAATAATTCAGAGGAAAATCAGTGAATCAATGGCTCAAGGTGGTTCCATAAGGTCACTAACATCCCAAAACATCTCCATGTAAAGTTTCAAGTCAAACAGAGCAAATTTGGCTCCTCAAGTCTGGATTAGGTCAACAGTCGACTCTCAAGGGCAAAACAGTCATTTCAGGTCAAAATACAGTCAGAGTTCAAGATACTTGGTCAAAAATATCCTCATAACCCTAAAATCATCATTTGATCAAGGGTTGATCATGATGATGCAAGGAAAGATCAGAGAAGTCAAAAGTCAAGAGTTGCTATTTTGGGCATGAACTAAAAAAGGCAACCAAACTTTGAAAATTCACCAAATATTCATACTTGATCAGAAAAATTCCCACCAAAGCTCATTTTGAAGGGAATTCATTCCTCTATCCAATGGTCCAAGAATCAAAGCCCATAGGTCAATGGTTTAAGAGATATGGCTTCATACATTACAGGTCCTTTTCAAAAGTCAACAAAAAGACATGTTTTTCAAAAGGTCATAAAATAAGAATGGAAGAAGATTCTGATATGGGACCAAAAGCATTGGATAAAGGACTCTCCAAGGTTTCCAAAATGTCCTAGAACACCTCCATACCTCAAAAATTGAGGGAGATACACCTTGTCAAAGTTAGGCTATTTTGGAGGGAAAAATGTGAAGAAATCCAAATAGTTTTGCAAATGGGCCTAAGTAACTTTGATTCAATCTTGATCCATAATTCATTTAGAGCCCAAAATCTATTTGCCACGAAAATATGATGAATATTTGATTTTATTTGAATTTTTAATCATTTAAAATCATATATTTAATCAATTAAATGGAAAAATTGGAAAGATTGGTTTTCTCTTCAAATACAATCAACATTAATCACCAAATATAATCAATATTCATTACAAATTCGTGTGAAACAAATTGGTGAAGAAAATATTGAGTTTAGGCCAAAATTGGAAACTTTAAGAACATATTTCCAATCAATTTTTTCAATTTGCAAATCAAAGATTGAATGAGATTCTCTCCAAAATAACAACCCTAATCCACTCTCATATATAAGTACATCATGCTCAGATCATAAGGGGACGGAGGCTGCAGCTAAAGAACCCTAATCAAGCTCTAAAAGTTCAAGAAAAGTGAGAATCGATTTTTGAATTCAAGGGCGATTCAATTCAATCCAAGGCTTCTAATACGTGCCCTGAAGGTCTCTGAAGCAATTGCAATCATCACACGCGGTCAATAACCCCAGAATTTCCTCCTGTAAGCCAAGGTATGTCATGAAATTTTCAAACTCGATCCCTTTAATTCATAGCATATAAACATGTTTCGATGGCATCATATTGTTTGTTATAGTGCACTGAATGTTTCTGGATGAATAATTCATTGTTTACCTACTTGTATCGAGTTATGTCATTATCAAATGTTAGGGTTTCGTTTTAGGGTTTCTCAGTACAGGTACTTTTAGGTCAAATTGAGACCATGGTTGAACTCGTGAGGCCCAGACGAACATAAAGGTGGCCTCGCGAAAAATTTCTGTCTTTGTTTGCTTGTATTCGTAAATGGCAGGGCTATGGCTACGGAACCGTCTGTTGGTAAAGGTATGAACCAGAGCTAACACGACGGTTGGAGGAAGGAGATGACCACGCGTCATCGTCTGATTGGTCCAGAAACGCGCGCAGGGAAACTTTCAAATCTGGTAATCCAGTGCGTTAAGACGTACGTTCTTCGCATGCTCCCTCACGTTTCCAGCCATCCGATCGTCATCATCCTCAATCCAACGCGCCAGATGCTGAAGATCCACCAGAGTCCACGCGCGCGTCCACACCTGATCCCAGCTAAGTATTTTTGCAATTTTTTTTATTTTTATTTTTTTAATTATGCAACATATTATTTTGTTTATTTAAATATATATCTATTTTGTTTTTAATTCTTTTTTTTATTTTTTTTTAAGTTTATGAAAACTAATAACTAATTTTATAAAAAATATTTTTAATATTTATTAATATTTTTTTTTTTTTTTTTTTTTAATCATTAATATTTATATTATTATTATTATTAAAAAACACTTATTTTTATACTAAAATTCTTATTTAATTCACTAAAATTCTAAAAAATTTCCAAAAAATATATTTCGCATCCGATTTTATTTTTCGGTTCAATTTAATTAATTAGGTCGTTAGACCAATAATTAATTAAATTATTTATTTTCTTTTATTCAACTTCGTACCCTAATTAGGGTTTATGAAGAATAAGCCGTACACTGATTTTATGTTATTTCCTTATCAGGGTTAGCAATATAATTCGCCTCGAGTGCGCGCCTTCAACAAACCTCGAAGATAAGTGTGCTGCTTTATTTAATCTTATTCTTTTAATTGATTTGTGGTTAGGATTTGCCTTGCGTTCACCTTCTCGTTCTGCCTTGTCTTTTCAGGGTTACCTCCGAGGTTTCCTCCGACTCTAACCATATCAGATCAAATTCGAAGCTAAGTGTCTATTTACTTTATCTATTTTTTTTCTTTTCTTTTTTTAAAATTTCATTATTTTTTAGGGTTATAATGTTTGCCTCCGAACCGATAATGCACTCACCCTATTTCTGTTTGCCATTTTTCCGCCTTTTCAGGGTTGCCAAATGTCAAAGCCTCGCATAGTCGGTAACTCTAAACCCTAATTATTACTTATGTCAGACTTATTTATTTATTATCCCGCTGGTTTCAATCCCCCTTTCCTCCGCTGGTTTCAATTTCCCCCTTCCCTCTATTATTATTATTATTATCACTCTATAACTGCGTGGTTAGTAATTTAGGGAGTGCAACTTTAAATCGAATTAGCCTCACTAATTATAAGATAATTTAATCGAATTAATCACGTGATTGTTACACACACGCACACCTTTTGGGTAACCCTCTCTGTTGCCTGTTGCCTGTTGCCTGTTGCTTGTTGCCTGTTGCCTGTTGCCTGTTGCCTTCGTTTTTCTGCAGAATAAGCCATGTCCCTCGAATTCGAGGATACCTCAGCCGCGTTGCCTCGATAAAAAGGTCACGACCCTAATGATGCTGCCTTCGATACACAAATGACCTCGACCCTCGGATGTTGCCTACGGAAAAAGGCTGAGGTATCTTCAGGCTGCCTACGAAAAGGCTTATTCTGATCCTTGCCTTAGACTACCTGCCCTCCTATGGCATGGGATAGTCTTA
The DNA here is from genome assembly GCF_029867415.1 of Vicia villosa. Classification (NCBI taxonomy): domain Eukaryota; kingdom Viridiplantae; phylum Streptophyta; class Magnoliopsida; order Fabales; family Fabaceae; genus Vicia; species Vicia villosa. Next base: position 79,391 of record NW_026705447.1, on the reverse strand, counting down.
TGGTAAAGGATGTTTCGATGACCCTTAAACCTCCAAATGGAAGGCTTCCTGCCCTCTTATGGCAAGGATAGACCCTTTCGCTCTGAAAGGCTGAAAGAACAGATTTCTCAAATATAAGGTAAATTGCTCTCAAATTGCTTTGCCTTGCTCTAAATATTTTCAAATATTCTTTCTCAAAATTCTTCAATATGGCTACGCTCATTTACGAGCTAAAGTCCATATCTTCTTCTTCTACCTTTCTGAAACAAAAAGAGCAAAGCAAGTTAAGAGCCCATGGATAACCATGGATGCAAAGGGTGCCTTACACCTTCCCTTTGCATAATTACCCCCCGAACCCTATTTTATTTAAAAGGTTTTTCCTGTTCTTTTAGCCTTTCTAATTAAATTTGGATAAAATAAAAGTCGGTGGCGACTCTTGCTTACCGCGACATTTCGATCGATAAAAAGTTAGTTCACCGTATTACAAGCTGGTTGACAGATTGACTTTGATTAACCAAGGAAAAGGAGGTGAATTCATGATTGACGAGAATGGCATAATGAGATTCGGTGACCGCGTTTGTGTCCCTGATGTTGCCGAACTGAGGAAGAGTATTTTGGAAGAAGGACATCGTAGCGGATTGAGTATTCACCCCGGTGCTACTAAGATGTGCCATGACTTGAAGAAGTTATTCTGGTGGCCTGGAATGAAAAAGGAAATAGCTGAATTTGTTTATTCTTATTTGACTTGCCAGAATTCAAAGATCGAACATCAGAAGCCGTATGGAGCTATGCAACCTTTGTTTATTCCTGAATGGAAGTGAGATAGTATATCCATGGACTTTGTTTCTGGGTTGCCAAGAACAGCTAAGAACTATGAAGCCATTTGGGTTATTGTAGATAGACTAACGAAGTCTGCTCACTTCATACCGATGAGAACGGATTATCCTATGGAAAGGTTGGCTCAGTTGTATATTGAGAAAATAGTGAGTCTACATGGTATTCCTTCGAGTATCGTGTCAGATAGAGATTCAAGGTTTACATCTAGATTCTTGGAAGGGTTGCAGAAGGCTTTGGGTACTAAGTTGAGGTTGCGTTCTGCTTATCATTCGTTGACTGATGGTCAAACTGAAAGGACGATTCAATCATTGGAAGATCTATTGCGTGCCTGTGTATTGGAAAAATGTGGTGTATGGGATAGTTATTTGTCGTTGATTGAATTTACATACAACAATAGCTACCATTCGAGTATTGGTATGGCTCCATTTGAAGCTTTGTATGGTAGGAGGTGTAGGACACCATTGTGTTGGTATGAATCTGGTGAAAGTGCGGTGATTGGACCAGAGATTGTTCAAGTGACGACAGAAAAGATTAGGATGATTAAGGAGAAGATGAAAGCTTCTCAGAGTCGTCAGAAAAGCTATATTGATAAGAGGCGGAGGACACTTGAATTTCAAGAAGGAGATCATGTGTTTTTGAGGGTGACTCCTACGACGGGTGTTGGTCGAGCATTAAAGTCAAGGAAGTTGACGCCGCGTTTTATTGGTTCGTTTCAGATTGTGGAAAGAGTAGGAGAGGTGGCCTATCGTATTTCTTTACCACCAACACTTGCAAACCTACATGTCGTATTCCATGTGTCTCAATTGAGGAAATACATTGCGGATCCGTCTCATGTAATCCAAGTGGACGATGTGCAAGTGAGAGATAATTTGACAGTTGAGGCCTTGCCTATGAAGATCGGAAATTAAAACAACTGCGTGGTAAGGAGATAGCTTTGGTCCGAGTGGCTTGGGGAGGAGCAGTAGGTGGGAATGTTACCTGGGAGCTGGAGAGTCAAATGAAGGACTCATATCCCGAACTCTTCGTCTGAGGTATGTTTTCGAGGACGAAAACTCTTTTAGTGGGGGAGAGTTGTAACACCCCGTAAATTCTTATTTATTAATTTAATTAAGTTTTAAATTAAATTATTGGAGTTAACATTTTATTGGAAATTATTTGGGAAATAATGAAATATTGGTTATTGGGCTTAGTGTAGTGATTAGCAAAAGGGAGGTGTTAACTATGTAAGCCTATTAAGACATTTTCTATTTTTTTTCATAAAAATAAGGGAAATTGGAAAAAAAAAAGGAAGTTAGAAGCAAGAGAGCAAAAGTCTGAGGAACAAGAGAGATACGTGAAAAGAAGAAGAACCAAAGACGAAGAGGACCTTCGAAGATTCGACTCTGAGGTAAGGGGGGATTCTTCGGGTTAGTAATCCTTATGCAATTACGGGTAGTAGAATTGATCAGGATTGTTATTTAGTTCAATCGGATGTGTTGGGTTTTGGGGAATTTGTTAGATTTTGATGAACCTTCATAGTTTTATATGATTTTGATGAAATTTGGATGATAACCATGATGTATGTTGTTAATTGATGTTTAAAACTTATTAGAATTGTGTTATATTGTGTAAATTGGTGATGTTTGTATGTGACAACCGTGTGGAGACGAAATTGATTGGATTGGAATGATGGTTGTTGTCGAAAACCATGAAATTGTTGTTGCAGGTACGTAGGAACTGGTTCCTGTGTGGGAGGAACCGGGTTTCCTTATAAAAAGCAGAGGCGTGGGGATTCCTGGGTGCTGAAACCGGTTCCTAGCTAGTGACAACCTGGTTCCCCATAGTAAAAACCAGAGGCGAGTTTTGAGAAGCAACCAGGAACCGGGTTCCACATAGGCAGACCGGGTTCCACTGTTTGTTTTTGAAAAATTATTTTTTATTTTAAAAACACATAACTTTTGATCCGAGTGTCTGATTTATGTGTCGTTTGGGGCGTTGTGAAGCTGATTAATAGCCCTACATGATGAATGGGTGAAATGGACGGGGGTCCAAGTTTATATTTTTGCGTCGATTATTTATTGGGTGATGTTAATATGAATATGTGTAATATATTTGAATGGGTGCTGAGACATGTGCATGCTTATTGGTGATGAATTGGTGATTGGTAATGAGACGATGTAATACATCGGATCAGTGATGTTGTAAGCATGTTATGCGTTGCATTCATTCACATACATTTTGGTGATGGATCCCAGTGACGTTGTGGATCAAAATGGTGGGCATAATTCACATTGTAAGGAATTTGTGTCGGTTGGACTGTATCTTGGTGATGAAAAGATCAGTTAGATGGGTTTAGCCCATGTATGGTACCACATGCATAGTGTCAGTCCATTCATGTGCGTAACAACATGATATAACTAAATGATTGTGTAATGTGATAGGTGATACGTGTGAATTGGTGCTTGCTTGGTTGTAGTAATTCTGAATACATGTATGGTTGGGTGAATGATAATTTCTATGATATTTTATTACTTATGACTGTATAATGCTTACTAATTTCGAATGAAACTCACCCTTACATGGTGGCATTTTCAAATTAAGGAGTAGCGGCATCTTGATTGGGTGAGGATAGCTCGTAGGCTAGTCCGTAGTTCGTGTCGAGTCATCCTCTGATCTGTAACACTGGGAACGATAGTCTTAGAGTTACTTGTGATACACTATTTTTCCGTTTTTGGATTATGTACCGTTGATTTTGTTGGTGATGTTTTATAACACTGTTGAATGAGTTTCCGCTGTGCTGAACATGTGTTTTGATATTTGTGGATTATTCCTAATAAAGCATGACAAACAACTTGGAGTTTTCTTTATTTTATTAATTGTATTATCCTTGTTGTATGATTACTCTGATTATTATTGTATTTTCCACGGTGGTTTAGAAGGGTGTTACAACAACCATTTCATGGAGACCTATGAAACAAATCATGGCAACAACTTCATAAAATTCTGCATAACTATTACCACTACATGAAGTCACTTCGAAGAAGACATTTTAAGCAACGACTACAAAGAATATCGTCTCACATGTAAATGTTTACATGAGGGGGAGAAATACATATGTTTTGCACTCTTTTTTCCTTAACCATGGTTTTGTCCCATTGGGTTTTCCTGGTAAGGTTTTTAACGAGGCAATTCACATTCAAGGGATATTGTACTCTTTTTCCTTCACTAGAATTTTTTCCACTGGGTTTTTTCTAGTAAGGTTTTAACGAGGCATATCCTCAATGGACATCCAAGGGGGAGTGTTATGAATATTTATGTTAGTGGATGTCCATCCATCTCCTAGTTCTTCATATTCCTATTCCATACTTAATATGTGTTTAATATGTGTGATTTTCTATCTCCCTTGAGTCCTATAAATAGAGACGCATATTACAATGTAAATTATACTTGAAAGAAGATAATATAATATTGCTTTTCTCTTCTCTACCTCTCTTTGATCTCTATTATTTTAGTTAATTTCATAACAAAAATCATTTTGAAAAAAAGTCAAAATAATCAAATATTTTAAAAAACCATTTTGAAAAATATATTTTCAAATATACAATAATTAATTTTTTTAAAGGCGACTCACTTTATACTTTATAGTGAATAAATAGGAAACTATAAAATCACGTGTGAATTGTGTATTCACAATATGAATATGCTTATCATGTTTGACAAAATTGTGTTATTATTAATTGGTTAGGCTAATTAAGTTCCACGTCAGTTAGTGACAAGTTGTTCCACTATTTCATAGTTTAATAGTAATAGGAGAGCCATTCAGTGTCAATATTTTTGTGTAATGTCAAAGTATTTCACATCAAATAGTAATAAACATCAGTTTGATCTAGTTGATTTCATTCTTAAGAAAAAATTAGCGCATGGATCATCTCCAGCGCTTTTTGTTATGCCACTCACCATGTTGCAAATCCAACCACCATAAATTTTTAAAGGAAAAAATATTTAAAATAACATAGTAGCATTAAAGAGATATCAAGGGTCAAGATTGCAGTTGAAGCAATAGCTGTAGATATACAACAGGAAAAGATTCTGATCCAAAAAATTATCAACTTGAAAAATAAATTGCTACGTTCTCTCAAAATATAATTTTCTATATGTTGTCGCATAAGGTCAAGGGCGTTAAGCTACATAATGGTGGGAAATGAATTATTCAAGAAAATTTCGGAAGGAATATTGTTAAAGTGTTTTGGTGAAAACGAAGCATACGTGGTCATATCAGAAGTACATAGCGGAGCTTGTGGGGCTCACCAAGCAGGTCAAAAGATGAAGTGGTTGTTGTGTCGAATGGGAGTATATTGGCCAACTACGTTGAAAGATTGCACCGAGTTCGGCAAGAGCTGCCAAGAATCCAATACGTCTTAGCTAGCGAACTACATTATATTGTCAAAGGGGAAATCAAACCCACTTCGTCAAAGGGTCACAGGTATATTTTGCTGGGTATATATTATTTTATCAAGTGGGTAGAAGCAGTAGCACTGACCAAGGTCGGTCAGGACGAAGTGATAACTTTCATTCAAAATTAGATCATCTATAGATTTGGAATACCTGAAACCAATACAACATACCAAGGGACAGTGTTTACAAGACAAAAATGACAGAGTTGGATGTAGAGGCAGATTTTACGCACAAGCAAACAGTCAATTTGAAGCAGCAAACAAAGTTATTATTAGGCTGATCAAAAACATGTTGGTCAAAAATCCATAAATTGGCCTAAAACTCTTGGCCAAGCCTTATGGGCACGTTGAAACTCACCAAAAGAATCGACTAATGCAACACTGTTCAGTCTGGTGTACAGACAGGACACAATGTTGCCTTTAGAGATTCATTTGCAATCTCGGTAAGGATCCAAAGGCAAGCGGAAATCCCCACTGAGTATTATTGGGGGATGATGTATGATGCGGTAGTCGACACCGAAGAGGATCATTTAGCAGCATTTGAAATGTTACTTAGGGAAAAAGAGCAAATAGGGAAGGCATACAACAAAAATGTAAATGCAAAGGCTTTCGTTTTTGCAGATTTGATGTGGAAAGTAATCTTGCCAATAGATAGAAGAGATATAATTCTTGGCAAATGGTCCCCAGATTGGGAAGGACCATATCAAGTAATACAAGTATTTTCTAATAATGCTTATGAGATCGAAGAACTCGCACCTGAAGGTAGAATGCTACAAATGAATGAAAAGTATTTAAAAAAATATAAACCCATATTGTAAGAAGTTGTCAAAAGTAAAAAATATAAACATAATTCATAAAGAAAAATGCAATAGAGAAACGCTTGAAATTTATTTGTTACAAACAGAAAACCAGCATGAAAATAATCTGGAAAAAGAAATAGAGTACTTAAAAAGGTACGAAGTTCCTATGCCGCAAATAATGCTCTTTTACTGCAGCTATGCGCATGTCGGTCAGAGAAATTGAAAAATAAAATTCAGCAGCTCATTGACCCGCTTGAAATGTTTGATTCCGACCAAAGCTTCAGCATTGAGTTCCTATTCAGCTTTGCTACTCCCAGTGGTTTGTAAAGCTTCAGCTTCTTGAATTTTGGTTTCTAGTTCCTCAATACGCTTCTTCCATTCCTTTATTTTTCCCACTAAGTAATGTTGGTAACTCTAGTGTCAAAGGCTAGCTTTTCTTGGTCAAGGTATTTTTGCAAATCTTCCATTTTTATCAGAGATGCGGCTACCAAGGCTAGTTCAGTGGTTCGAGATTATTCCTTGGGTAGTTTCTTCGCCTGGATATCCTTTTTGTGATCTATGTCAACAAAGAGTTGGCCAAGGAAAGAGGAAACCTCTACCATAAAGTTAACAACAGTAGGAGACGCAGCTCGAAGATCAACTCTCTTCAACAAGCTTTTAATATCAGAGGCAACCAAAGAGTTAGCTTCCAATTTCTAAACCAGGTCAACGTCTAACATCATGGCTTTAAGACAGCGGAGAACCTATTCTTGAGTTTCAATGGAACAATCACTTTCTGATGTAGTCAAAGATTTGGATCCTCCACCAGTCCAAAGGCCTCTAACATTCATCATGAGTTTTAAATACTCATGAGGTTTGGTCTGCTTTAAAGCTAGAAGCTACTCAGGAAACATTGGACCAGTAGTCGAAACAATGTGGGAAGGAGTTGAGATTATGCCAAAAGTAGCAGTAGGTTGAGGTGCCACAATAGGTGGGATTTTGGAAGAGGGACCCTGAGATGTAGGAATTATAACAGTATCAGGAATCTCCTCTATAGGTACAGACTATGGCATCCATCATCTCAAAATTAGAATAAATGTATGAAGAAAAGCTTATTGAAATGTTGGCTATTGTATTCCTTGATATGTTTGAATATTACTGATAATTGGATTATTCTGTTCCCACCCCGTGTATTGTCAATTTGACATTAAAGATGTTAACCAAGAACCATGAAGGATGATGTCATATCTGATGTCACAAAATCATCTCAAGATCTTTAGTTTCTTTGTAGTGTATTTGCCAAGAGAAGAAAGTATAAATGTGAAGAGGTAATCAGTCAGAATGACCTAGTGTGAGTAGCAAATTCTAACCGAAAAGCTGGTAAGTACTTTGACGGGAGACTTAGTACTTATTGGGTATAGAACCTGGGTGCAAGACTGAGAATAAGTCCTTCTAGTTATGTGTTCTCTATTATCTTCATATTAAGGAAGTATGGCAAGAGTATCTGGTGAAGCATACTGACTCTGTTAAATATCTTGATGGGAGATGGATATTTACAATGTCTGTATGAAAAGACTCAGACGAGTATGCTGAAGATTGATTTATGGTTATACAATCATAGTTTCTTCTACTTCAAGTTGCAGAGTGTGGCAATCTGAATCTTGTGTAGCAAGTAAACTGAAGTTTCTAAACTTGGAAAGTGTGGTAAATCCCAAATGAAGGGAACTTCAAGGACGAACATCAAAGATGTCCTAAATTTGTATATCTCAGGGGGAGTAAAAGAGTATGAAGATCAGCAAAGACAATGTTATTTTGCGTCTATCCAAATGTAAAGTCTTTCAAAGACTAACCTTGAAGCCAGAAGAACAAAGTCACACAAGATGTCAGAACATAACTCAAGTCATGTTTATTCCCAAAGACCAGCAAAGAATATTCTTTGCATTATCATCTGAAGACATGGATTGATGGTGTGTATCACTTGTTCTGACCTAGTGCATTATCCAACCTATGCACAAGTCCACCTGATGCAGTTCCTCTTCAAATAAAATCTCTTGATCGAGACTTTAGTTAAAGTCCAGGTATGTTGTTTAAATTGCTAGGTTTATAGAGTCTTTTCGTTCTGTTTGAGTCCCTCATGTTCTTCTTTCGAATATGAGAAATGTCTAGAGTCTAGGTTATGGTTGTCAAATGGTGACAATCATAGGGTTTAAGGGTAGTATTTAGACATTGTTTAGTCTGAGGTCATTCTTTACAGTTGTTTGGTAAAGAATAAGAGTCTTGTTTCGTGTTGTGAACACAAATTGGTTCTTGTGTTCCAAGTCCTATATAGAGAAGTGTTATATCTATGGATAGTCAGAGTTTGTTTGAGTGTGGTGTTCAGACGAAGTTATGTCTTGAGTGATGTCAACATCAGAAAGTGCCTTTATCCTGGAAGAAGGACTAGGAATATGCATTAGAAGTTTGAGAAAGCGACATTATTGTCAAAAGTGGCAGTTCAGGCATTATGTGGATTAGAATGGGCAGGTTCTGATCTAGATGTTAGTAATTTGTTCTAGAAATACATAATTACTTTCATGATGAAGACTTCACTTCGTGAATATGACTATGAAGACAAAAGTTCTATGATCTGATCAACACAGCTGAGGATAAAGGAGGATCCTTCGGTTCAAGGAGCATGTTAATCAATGTGTGAGATTGAGGAACACCATATCAAGAAGGATTTCAAATTTTCTTAAGCAGACCATGATATGATCCAAACATGGTAAGGTTATACTCAACAAAGTTCAAGAAGTGGCAGTTCTTTATGTTGAGATTGTGGCAACCTCTCTGTGTGTACTTCTAGTGTCAAGAGGTCATCAGTTGATCATTTCTGGAGGAGATAAGTTAGTAGACAAGGGTCTGTTGTAGAAAGAGATGAACCTTGTGGAATATACTGGTAGTACAAATGTCAGATACAATGTTATGACATCTTACTTCTGGTGTGAGTATTTAATGTAAAGGAGCAACTTTGTTATAGTGAGTGTGTTCAGCAGGATAGTTGAACAGAGGGTGAGACTGTTGAAGATATGAAGATGCGTCTTATATTTTCCATTCATCATTTCAAGCTTATTCCTTGAAGAAGCTCAGACTATCTCAGATAGGGGGAGTGACTTCTTATGTCAAGAAAAGTATCATAGTTATAAATACTTTAACACCATGAAGAAAATGTGACATTTTTGTCAGTTATTTATGAATGGTTGAATCTAACCATGTGCAACTGGAATCCACAATTCTTTCTCTACACTAATGAGGTAGTTGTATGTCTAACAATCTAAAGGTGTTCAGAACAACAGAAGTCTATGTCTATGACTAGTGAGTCAGAAGAGTAAGTGGGGAGTCTGTTACTTGGTCCGTAGGATGCTTTGTCTTAATCTTTTGAAGAATCTTGAGCTATGTGCTTAAAGGGAAGAAAAGTGACAATTTTTGACAGGATGTCATGACATGTTTAAAGACATTGAATCTTCTAAGTCAAACAAGGAAATATGTCTTGAAGTTTATCTACACATCAGTGGTCGGTGTAAAGTACAATCAATGACTATGCATGCACTGGTATTTTTCGATAACTCCTATCGGAAAAACAGTCAAAAACTTATTTGGAAAGAGTAATTGCTTTTGGAACTGTTTCCTAATTAACCGTTTGACCGTTGAACAAGACCAAAGACCATCGTTATTTCCTATAATCTCCAATGGCTATATAATGGCATCTCCATGGATTACAGAAATCAAACTCTCTCAAGATGTCGTTCGTGTGTGTTCTTATGAGTCGTGTCTGAGTTTGGTATTGTGATGGGTTGATGTACCAAAACCTCTTCAGAAAAAGAAAAACACGGGTTGGGGATGTTGATGGTCTCTACCATGTGTTTTTCTGCAATAACAATAAAGATGTTCCACCATATACAACCTTCAGTATAGGAACTATTTTCGTTGTGATTTGTGATCTGAGTTATGAACACAATTGTGATCTGTGTTCTGAGTTACTAGGACTGGTGGACAGTTTTCACTCAAGTCCTCTCGCAGGGTCTCAGCTAGGATTTGGTTTCTAGTTCAAGACTGAGGAAGGGGTCTCTTATGCCACCATTGGTCCTCCAAGACAAAGGCCTTCTCCCATCGTCTTCCTCGTGTACATCAGTGTTAAATGAAGATGTTCCACTGCATTTTAGGACATCGGAAAATTCTTTGTCATATTATGTCTAAAAAGGGGGAGAGAATATCACCTTCTGATTTTGCTACTATAAAAAGAAACAAAGGATTTTGTAACAGACTGAAGATTTTATGATGCGGTTCAAGTCCTGAAGAACAAAAGGTATTAATTAAAGCCCGATTCTGAGAATGTAAAATTCTATTCTTCCTTGTTGTCTTGAAAGTTGAAGCATTTATGTTTTGCTGCATTTTTAATGAATGTTTAGTTTTAGCCAAAATATGCCAAAGGGGGAGATTGTTACTGAAGGAGTGAAAAACACTTAGAAAGGGGGGATTGAATAAGGGTTGTTTCTAAAATTGGCAGATAAAAAATAATCACACAGTTATTTTTATCCTGGTTCGTTGTTAATCAAACTACTTCAGTCCACCCCTGACAGAGTGATTTACCTCCACCGAGGATTTAATCCACTAATCAATCTTGATTACAATGGTTCTCCACTTAGAAAACTTCTAAGTCTTCTAGAGTATGATGATCACAACTTGATCACTCTAGGAATTACTTTTACGAAACAGTAAACAATATTACAAGAGTTTAATGTGCTTCTTAATAAGCTATAATCACCAAGTGATTTTCTCTCAAAATTAAGTTCTGACACTCACTAAGATATTAAATTATTTGTGAGGGTGAAGATGAAATTGTTTGCTGTTTGTGTGATAACGTTAATAATCAATTTGGCAGCGTAAGATTACTCAGCATATATTCTCTAGTTTTCTTCAGCGTCCAGAGCATCACTTATATAGGCAATGAGAAAAGTGGCCGTTTAGGAGCATTTAATGCTTTACGTGAATAGTACACTGCTACATTTAATGTTTCATTCTTTTGTCAACTACCTCGAGCCTTGTTTCAACTGCTTTTGCTGACTTTGCCTTTTGTAGCTTCTAACGTTCCTTTTGTCAGTCAGATTTGACGTTGTAGCTTTTTCATCTTGTACTTGCTTCTGGACTCAGACTATTAGAATGACGTTTGAATATCAGAGTCTTCAGCATTGGTGCAGATTGTAACTTCAGTCATCAGACTTTGGAAGTTCATTGCAGCGTGATACCATCAGATCTTCAGAGCCTTGCTTCTGATTACCATCTTCTGATGCCTTCCCGATCATGTTCTGATTTTCTCAAGACCATCTTCTGATGTCTTCCAGAACATGTTCTGATGAAGTCATCCAGATCTTCTGGATCAAAACTTCTGAATTCTGATTTAGTGTATACTCTTTTAGACTTTTCCTGAAATGGAAAACGTGAATAATTAGAGTACTACATTGTCTTATACAAAATTCATATATAATGTTATCATCAAAACTAGAAATATTGATCAGAACATTTCGTGTTCTAACAATCTCCCCCTTTTTGATGATGACAAAAACATACAGAATTGATATGAATTTTTATCCAGTATATCAGATGAAAAAGATAATACACAGATATAACATACACGCATATTAATCAGAGTGTGTGAATATATCTCCCCCTGAGATTAACAATCTCCCCCTGAAATTAATACTAGAAGAATTTATAAATAAAAGACTTCCCTGAGTATTTTCCATTTCAAAAGAGACTTTCACGTTGAACTTTATCTTCAGATGATTCAGAGCTTTCTTTCAGAGTTTCGATTAGACAGCTTCAAAGCTTTGAATTTTTCTTTAAGATTACTTAGCTTATCAGAGCATCAAGGTAGCTTGCTTCAGATCTTGTAAATTATTGTATCAGAGCATAGCTTGCTTCAGATCTTGTAATTTCTTGTATCAGAGCATAGCTTGCTTCAGATCTTGTAATTTCTTGTATCAGAGCATTAACCTTTTTTTGCTTCAAATCTTTGGAAGATTTTCTCAAGATACGTTTCTCCCCTTTTTGAGCTTTTTTTTTCAGATTATCACATTCCTGCAAAACTATCAGAGACAAAAACTTTGCAATATTTGTTAGGAATGTTGAGACATAAGCCCAGCAAATGATATAATAAATCAATTCAAGTCATACGTTTCTCCCCCTTTTTGTCATAACATCAAAAAACATATAGATAAAAGATTCAGATGAAAGACATAAAAGATGAAGGAAGAAATTTTTCATTGATTAGCCAGAAGGTTTACAAGCAGATGCAATGGATAAAGGAAAATAGATGTAGAAAAACAAAGAAGACCCTAAACAAAGACTCAAACTCAGACTAAGACTGGGTAAGCTTAGAAGCTAAGGCTGCTAGCAGATTTTTGATCTCAGTAGTATCTTCTGCCTGCTTCTTGGAAGCTTCCTCAGATCTTTGCATCCAGGTCTTGAACTCAGCATTTATTTCATCCTGCTTTTCCAGACGACTAAACACAGTTGCTTGATTCTGCTGAAGATCCTTCAGGGTTTCCAGCACTGCAGAGGTTGAAGGGCCAGCAGGAGAAGCAACAGGATTTTCCTCAATAGCAGTAGGGACAGTAGAGGCTGGAACCATTTGACCATGAGCAACAGGATTCTCCTCAAGAGGATTCTCCTTGAACCATTCAAACAGCGTCTCAAAGTCTCCAGTCAGAACTACATAAGGATAAGTAACAAGAGGCTTCTTTGGAGTCCAGACTACCATGGGCAGAGGGTCATCAACTTCCATCTCATCAGAATCCAATTCCATGTCATCAACAAACGGCATTTCTTCCAGAGGCTTCCAGTGCAAGATTGGATGAAAGTACTTGCCATCACCATAGTCCAGAGGCAGTCCAGCAGGACTAAGAGCAGCAGCAAGACATTCATTCTGAAGATCCAAAAGATCTGTTTGCACATCTTCAAAGAAAGCCTTCCAGAGCTTTCCAGCAGCCACATGATTCAGCTTGGAGTCATGGGAAACCTTCAGATAATCTAACCCTGTTTGTACCTTATGTTTTAATAATTTAAAATGCATATCAATAGAAGGTGGAGGAGGGGTTGTTTTGATAATGGTTATTGGTTCTTCTGGGTGGGAGATAAGATAGGGTTCATAGGGTCTTTCAAACAAAAGAGAAATGTTTGAAGAGGATGGGTGAGGGGAGGATTCTACTTCGTTGTCAAAGTCTAAGACTACAACAACTGGTTCAGATTGAGGTTTTTGAGGGGAAGGTACAGAGGGGCGAGGTTTGCGAAAAAAGAATCACAAGATGATGATGAAGGTGATGAAAGTGAGAAGTTGCAGAAAATAGGAGTGTCAACTTCTGGTTAGCCGTCAGATAATGGAGAGGTGGGTTGAGGTTGAGGTTCAGAATGTAGAGGTTAAGCAGAGGCGAAAATGTTTTCATTCGGAAAGATGGTGTTCAGAGGTTTTGGATTGAGAATGGGGTCAGAGGTATGGATAGGCTGTTTGCCTTTGGATTTGGTGGATGCAGAAGATTGAAATTTTGAGGATTGTTTGGAGGTTTGAGAATGATTTTCTGGTGATTGTTCTGGTTCAGAGTCATCATGAAGAATAGAGGTATTTATGTTCTCGATGTCATCTATTAGTTTCCCAATAGCTTCAGATGATATGGGTACCTTGAGGGAGTTATTGGATTGATCAGAATCAGGTTAGTTTTCTGGTTGAGGTTCTGTTGATACACGTTAAGAATTAAAAACAGGAATGAGAACAGACTCGGTTATAGAAATACCTGAAGGTTTCTTCTTCTTATTCAGAGGCTTTGCAGGTCCAGCTCCAGTGGAATCTCTATTCTTCTTCTTCTTTTCTTCCTTTTTCTACTTTCTTCTCTTTCTTCTCCTTCTTCTCCTTCTTCTCCTTCTTCTCTTTCTTTTCTTTCTTTTCCTTCTTATCCTTCTTCTCCTTTTTCTTCTTAGAAGGATCAGGGTCAGATATGGTCGGAAGCACTCTGTCACTTAGCCATGCAGGATCAAATTCAGAGCCTTCCTTTAGACAAGATTCCAGATAGAAAAGGACGGTGTTGGGATGCTCATTCTTGAAGAAGAGCTCAAAATCAGCCAGAGCAGGAATCCTTCTGGACAAGATCTCATTTACCACTACGGGAGGAGCGGTAATATTCTCTATTAATTTCATTTTCTTTAGAGTGTGAGCATTCATTGTGCTCGCACATGTTGCATGCAGATCTTTGACAATTCCAGCATCCAGCAGATCTTGCACCAAATTAGTCTCAACCAGAATGTTAGAAATCAGTCTTCCCAGATGTCATACCCCAAAATTTGCCCGATCAAATCTACGTCTGTTAAATCCATCAAGGGTCAAAATTAAGAGTCATGGGGTTTGACATTCCTATTGTTAAACCTGCTCTCTTATAAACCAGGTTGAGTTAAAACAGTGGCGTAATCAACAGGTGTTTAGGACCCAAACGTTGGGCCTAATTATTATAAGGATTTTATCATTTTTGGGGGTATTTTGGGTTTTACTAACATTTGTCTTGAGTATTATTATTTTTTATCATGACTAACTATTAGTATTTAGCATTATTAATTTTTATTATTGTTAATATTAATAGGATTAGTATTAGGATTAGTTAGGTTTATTATTATAATTAGGTTTTAGTAAATATATATATTAGGATTATTTTTAGGGTAATAATAGTCTTATTAGAATTAATATTAATACTATTATTTAGGGTTAAGATTATTATTAATTTTAATAGAATTATCATTATTATTAGTTTCAATTATTGTTATTTATCATTATTGTTTTTTTTTATATATTTCTTTTACTCATTTAAAATGTTAAATAAAAATAGACTATATTAGTATTTTAATGTTATTATTACTATTACTATCAATTATTATTATTATTATTATTATTCTTAGGCTATTAAAAAGGAAAAAGAAACAAATCAAATTGGCCAAATTATATATGTTCACGTTTCATGTGCAAGAGGACTAGATTTGCAAGCTTCCCAATATCCCTCTAAATCCCTTCAAATCTTCAACATCAAAACAAATACTGCAACAAATCTCAATCAACATTTAATCAGATTCAATCAAGAACTATTTGGGAAAACCTAAATGGACATTATAAAAGGGCATGCATTTCATAGTAAAAGTGGGATTTTTTTGGGGGGTGACGGCAAAAGGACCTGAGGCAGAGAACGAAAACGGTGAATCAAGAGGAGAGGAAAAAAATCGCAGGCCTATTCAGATCATTGGACACCTCCAAATCGAATCCTTATGGTCTTCTGGATGTAAATGGATCCTTACCGTCAACCAAACCAATCCGCAGCATATCGCCATGTTCATATTTTTACGTCAAATATTTTCGAATCCGAAATCATTCAGAAACGCATCTTTAATCGTGTTTAAGTGCATAATTGTATTCGTAGCATTGTTTGCAAGTTATCTGGGCTGTTTAATTGAAGTTTTGCTGTAGGTTGAGAGGTCCACCATTGTTTGGTTGACGAAGCTCCGAATTGGGGCTTCACAAACCAAGCGAAATTAGGTGAAATCGATGGGATCATTGGATTCGTGGGATTATATATGCTCTAACCGTACTATTATCTCGAGTTTATTGGTGTTTATTAGTAGGTTGGGAGGGGATAAACATACAGCCACGCATAAAGAAACCGTGGCCATAAGTCTGGACATTTTAGAAAGAAACGAAGGAGATGGGCTACAGTAGCGGCACAAGTTTTTTTTCAAATTTCTGGGATGCGCTTGTTGTTATATTTTGCGCGTGTCGTTGGAAAAGCAGACAAAAGACGCAGCCCGAGTGGTATGTATGTTTGTGATCAGCGTGAGGGCCTGGGTTCGAACCCTGCCCTCAACGCTTTATTTTTTATAAAGTGTATGCTATAGTTTGTCTACAGTTCCTATGTTATCCCCTCGCGATTAACCATGGTACGCCTGCTTAGAAAGATCCTTGGATGATCTTGATGTTAGATCCGACGCACATGAATCTGCAGGAGTACCATACACCTTCCAAGGATGCCACCCAGGATAAAAAGCCAGGTTTCTTATATTATTTTTTCCTATTATTTATTTATTTTGATTAATATTAATTATAATAGTTAGTTTAATTAATTTATTTAAATGGAATTAGGACAATAAAATTAGAATTAGGCTAATGACTAGGATTTAGGATTTTCTCGATTATCTCGATTGTTCGATTTAATTTATTTTAATCAAACTTTAATGGGTAAAAATCACAAAAATCCTAGAAGTTTATCAATACATTAGGGTTTGTCCAATCCCATTACCATTTGGCAAAACATTAACCCTTAATTAATTTTCTCCTCGATCCGACTATACCTATTACTCGCATTGGCGAGAAATAAATTTAATCTAATTAATTTATTCGTTAATTTTAATTTAAATTAACTGGTTCTTGGCTAATTTTCTCCTCGATCCGACTAAACCTATTGGTCGCATTGGCGAGAGATAAAATAATAAAGCACAGATAATGAAATTCGTTGTCATGTAATAACCAAATCTATTGGTTATGAGAGACAATGATAAAACTCAAGATTTAATTACACAAAATGAAAAGACACTTTATTTGCTGCTCGTGACGACCGAATCTATCGGTCAGAATGGCCAGCAATACGTTATCGAATTCGTTAATTATAATGATCAAATCCATTGATCATCGCACCTAACGAAAACACATCAAACCAGGGTTGTACGCCCAAATCTTAAAACACTCATTCAAACTACGGATTTTCATCACTTCGATCAGGCAACTCAAAATGCCTTTCAAATCACAAATTCAAGACTACGATAGGCCATTCAAAAAGCCTTCAAACCATATCATATCAAATTCAAAGGCGTACAACCCTGTGCCCCGAACTACGTTGACTCTGATTCTCCATAAGGAGATACGTAGGCACTTGGCAACAAGGCGAGTCCCCCTCCCTAAAATTTCAATTCACTTAAAATCTCACTTTTCGCCCTCTTCACTTCTTTAGCTATAAAACCTTAGTAATTTTAGCCATAAACCTCCGTCTCTCAATTTAAAACCTTAGGAAAGGGTTAAGGGTGCCTAACACCTTCCCTTGGCCTGATTATAATAACTTACCCAGATTTCTTACCTCCGTAGGGTTTCCTATTCGCCCTGGTAGAATAGGTGGCGACTCTAAATCTTTAATTTTTTAGGGCAGGTTGCTACAGCTGGCGACTATGCTGGGGATAACTAAAAATGGTGAATTATTATGCTCCTATAGGTTTTGGCAGGGTTTAGGTTTTTGGCAAACTATTTAGGTTTTTAGCAAAATTTTTAGGCTTTGGCTAATTCGCCATGTTAGGGTTTATTTATTTTTATAAATATTTAAATTTTTATTTATTTATTTATTTATTTATAATTTCATCCATTTACATCAGTTTAAATAAATATCGGTTTATTTAAATATTTGCTGTTCTACTGCATTTTTGTTGAATTAGCGCCAGCCAGATTTTGAGGTTAGTTTTTAAATATTTAAATTTAATTTAATTTATTTATTTACTTATTTATAAGTTCATTTATTTACAAGCAATTTAGTTAAAAACTTGTTTATGTGAATATTTGCTATTTTTTTATTGCATCTTCTGGGATATATAAAATTGTGTTAAACCTAAGCGTGAGAATTATATTTAAGACCATAGGGGAATTACATCGCCTACGAGTCTTACTATAATTCCACTCAGAGTGGGTTAAATATCCGGAAAGGTCTGATACGAGGCTTGACCTTGTTGAGGGCTGGACTTGGTATTTAGCTGATCTCTCTTGGAACCTACCCCTAAAACTCGAACCTCATGGATAAATGAGTTGTTCTAAAATCCAAAGAGACAAAAAGTCTCGGCGGCTATGAAGACCCCATGAGACCTTCTAGAACATACCAATGGGAAGGGTAGGCACCCTAAGCCGTTACGTCGAACCTATGAACCTAGGGCTTATGTGCTTATGTGCTTATTATACGTGTGCAATTCATATACTGCGAATGTCCTGCGTTTTAATTGTTGCAGGTATTTCTACGCGTTCCCTAGCCTATAGGGATTCTATTTACAAGGTGACGTCCTTCCCATGAAGGACATTTCCATTTATGCACGTCAATTGGCCTCTCGATGGCCATGAGACCTAGTGACTGTCTTGAACAGTCACCCTGTGCCTACATCTATGCATTCCCTAGCCTGTAGGGATTCTATATCTAAAATTGCATCCTTCGTACAAAGGACAACTTCGTTAGCATACGTCAATTGTCCTTTTGATGGCCATGGGATCTAGTGACTGTCTTGAACGCTCACCCAGTGCTTTCTCCTATGAACTCCCTAGCCTGTAGGGATTTACTTTTATGTCCATGTGTTTTTACGATGACTTCGTCCTTCCCCTGAAAGATGTCCCCATTAACGCACGTCGATTGGCCTCTCGATGGCCATGAGATCTAGTGACTGTCTTGAATGATCACCCCGTGCTTATTCCCGTGCACCCTCTAACTTGTAGGGTTTGGATTCTCATCCATGCATCTTCAATCCCTAGCCTGTAGGGATTTCACTTCGTCTGATATCGTCCTTAGATAGGTTGTGTTCTGCATAGAGAACCTTCCCACGAGGGACAACTTCATTGGTACAAGTCGAACGGCCTCCCGATGGCCATGAGATTTGGTGACTGTCTTGAACGGTCACCAGCCGCTACCTTCTGCGTACTCCCTAAGCTAAGGGATTTCCATTGGCTTGTCATAACATCCATCTTACAAGGATTATACTAGGGTCTAATGTCACTTTCAAGGCTATCCCTAGGATTATATGTCACACGTGTGCATTGCATATAAGGAGTCATAGCGTAAAAAAATGGAGTCTTTCGCATACGCATGCATTTGCATTTTCATGCATTCATTTACATCGACATTTGCATTTCTACCTTCGCCCGTATTCGTATTTACCGCGCTAGCCGATTTCCCGAGACCCGCGAAAAATCAAAAAGATCACAAACGATGGAGAGAGGAGAATAAATTACTGGGAATGAGCTTGGCCTCACAAAGAAAAGGGGAGGTCGTTCGCAACGCCAACCACATGTCCATGCCTTGTCGTAATAGAATTATAAATACAACAAAGGGTATCATCGAGCAAGGATTAGTTCAACAAAGAAGTTCCCTCATAGATACACTCAAGGGGTATCTAGTCATAAAGGGGTTCATCTTAGAACATATCTGTCATGCACTCGGTTTTTTACCGTACCTCTCGTGGAGAGATATACGAACTGACACTCTTCTTTTTTTGCTTTTGTGTTTTTGAAAATCAGAGAGTCGCCACCGACTTTTATTTTATCCAATTAAGGAAAGGTTTATAAAAGAAACAGAAAAAAGACCTTTAAGAAATTTTGGGTAAAGGGGTAGGTTATAAAAAGGGAAGGTGTTAGCACCCTTTGTATCCATGGTTATCCATGGGCTCTTAGATTGCTTAGCTCACTTGTTTTGAATCACTTTTCTCTTGCCTTGACATGCTTGTATGGGGTTTCAAATACTTTTGTAAATTGACTTTGTGATGATCCTTGTGCGGATGTATACAAAGTGTTTTATCTTTCGAAAGATGTTTTGAAAAAAAAAGAACGTTAACTTCGTAATGATCCTTGTTTGGATATATACCAAGTATTGTCTTTTTTTTGAAAGTTTTATTTTGAAAAACAACGGTATATGAGACATTTGTTTGTTTTGATTTGAGCAAGCAAATTAGGAGGTCTACCCTAAGTTATAAGGTCTTTTTCCTATTTCCTTTAGAAAATTCTCCTTTCACCGGATGTAAACGAAAGTTCGATTTTGCATTTGAAACAGTAGAATTTGATTTTGGATTTTTGAAAAGAGTAAAAGAGGGATTACCCTAAGAGGTGCAAGTGTGATTGTGTTTTGATTCAGATATTTTATCTTTGAAGTTAGTGACCTAACGCTTCAATTTTTATCTTTGACATACACGCAGTTTTATATGTACAGAAATTAAAATGCGGAAATTTAAAATGCGGAAAGTAAATCTACGCTATTACATCGATTGTGCGGGAAATGTAAACTACGCTATTTACATGATTTTGACAACCTATACACTTGATCTAGGAATTTAAATTGCAATAAGATAAAAGAAATATTTTATTTGGATTTTTGATGATTGATTTTAATTAGAATTAATGCATGATTTAATTAAAATGAGAAAGAGGTGGAAATAAAATTTAAACCTAAAAATTAAGTTTAAAATATGTTCAAAATGCTTGTCAATTAATTTTAAAGCAAAACTAATTTTTTTGGAGTTTTTGAAATTGATTTGAAAACCATTAAGTTAAATAATACATAATTATACAAATAATTATACAAATAATTTAAACTTAAAGAGAAAAATATTCTAAATACGTACAAAATTAGTCTAAAATATATAAACTAAATTTAATATAAAGAACAAATTTTTTATGATTTTTTTATTGGTTGAAATAATTAAAAAGCAAATATATAAATATATACTAATTAATTAAGCAAAATATTTTAATTTTTAAGAAAAATAAAATATTTTTATGGAAAAAATTAATTAAGAATTTTATCAAATTAATGGTAAAAAGAAAATATTTTTTATGTTTTTTAATTGGTTGATTTTAAATTAAATGCAAAAAATTAAAATTATTAGTTAAATATGCAAGGGGGTGTATTAAGCAGTTTGGAAATTGAACTGGAATCAGTTGTTTTTGTGGAAACTGGGCTCAAGAGGGGTGTGTGAAAAGCAAACGCGTGCAGGCCCAACCCATGTTTTTTTCTGAACTTAAGTGAAGTGGGACCCAGCTTTATTCAAACGAACCAATCATAGCTCTTCCCTCCGCCACGCAAGCCCTGGACTTGTTGACTGGCCAATGAAACGATTGGAAAGAGCCACGTGAATCAGTCAACCACGCCTGGATCTATTGACCGCCGGAACAGTGATTCCGGTCATCTTCTCCGGCTAGGGCATCTTCCAACTGCAAAAATACGTTAGATAAATACCAAAGGAAGACCCTACCCCCCTAAATCGAGGTCTGGGAATCCATTGGTGAGGTTAGTTTGGACTGAAATTTCCTGGTTCAAGAGATTCGAAGAAGAACATGAACACACGGTTGACAATGGCAACCTATGTTCTGGAAGTTAGAACTCTCATGCTAGGGTTCAAACCTGATCTAATGATCATTATAAACTCAACCATAACCATTAGACATGATAACAACGCATAAATGGAGAGTTTGAAATCAATGAAAGTTTACCAAATCGGAGAGTGAGAGAGCTCGAGTTTCAGGCCCTTATGAACCTGGCTATTGATCTAAACTTCCTCAAACAAGTCCCAAGAGATGATTTATGGACTTAGTTTGTTTTGAAACTAGCTACAAATTTAAACACGAAATTTAAAGTTTCTTTGATTATTTTTTGAAATATGAAGTGAGTTTATGCTCTCTTGCTATATTTCGTGTGTGTTACATTGATGAAGCATACTACTTCATTTGTTGAATTTTTGATTTTTAAATATTAAAAATCTTTGAAATTTTGACCAAAGCTTGCTCTTCTTTACTTCTCTTGCTCCAAGCCAACTTTGTACTTCCCTTTGTTGCAGAAAATAAGCTATCTTGATGACTCGTGCAAGGGACAAAGCTTTGGATAAGAATCTTGCATCATTTCTTTTTCAATTTAACTTTAAATGTGATAAAATTAAACCAAAAAAGAAACAAAAAATGCTATGGGCCTTGGCTTGGTCGTGGGAGGCCCTTCACATTATGGGGAACATGTTTGGATCATGAAAACTTGGCCCCTTTTGGAAAAAAACATTTTTGATCAATGTTGATTTCATGCATTTTCCCAAAAAATAGCCAACTTCAACAAGGCATAAATCCCTCAATTTTTATCATATGAAGAAGTTCTTGTACTTTTTAGAAACCTCAGAGAGTCCTCTAACCAATGTCTTTGGTCTCATACCAAAATTATTTTCCATGCTCCTTGTGTGTCCTTTTGAAAAAAGTGACTTTTTGTTGACTTTGAAAATGACCTGTAATGTCTTGGTTCATATTTTTCAAATGGTGCATCTAATGACCATGGGACCAATTGCATTTGAAAGATAATTTAATTTCCTTCAAAATGAGCTTTGGTTTGAATTTTTTGGATGAAGGATGAGAGAGTTATGACCAGTCCAAGTTCAGTTGACTTTTTAGGAGAAAACCCTAATTTTGAAACTTAGGGTTTTGTTGATTTTTGATCTTTCCTTGATGAATTATGATCAACCAATGATCAAATGATGAATCTTTTGACAAAATATGGATGTTGACAAAAAATTTCATTTTTGACTGTCTGTTGACTTTTTGGCCAAACGGGTCGTCTGTTGACTGTTTGAACTGCTGACTGTGCGTCTGAGTGAATTGAAGTTTGAAAATTTGTATGGTGGTACTTTGAGATATATGGAGGTCCATGAAATCCATTTGAGGTCTCAAAAACTTGTTCTCCTGAAAAAAACAAGAAACCCTAGTTAGGGACTGTTTGTGTAGGAGACAGTTAAGCGTACCTGATTTTTGTGCAGTGCTGAGTCTCTGCTAATCATGTGATATTTAGAAGACTTCTAGAACAAAAATCTTGGAATTTTGAAATGCAAAATATTGATTTGATTGATGGTACAAAACACGGAGAATTACACTGTCAGCGGGTTTGACTGTCAACTGACTGTTCAGGTATTAATGTAGCAGTTAAAGTGAAAATTCAACAGTCAAAGTTAATTTTTTTCTTTTTATTTTTTTTATTGTGTTAATGGTGAAAATTTATTTACATGAGTTGTTAGAAAAACACAGACATAATAAATAAATAATATATACTGTATGCGAGCGAAATTACCGATAATAACCCTGAAAAACATTTAATGCACAGAAAAATAAAATATCTAACTGGCAGAAAACACACAAAATATTATCTTAATAATTTAAACAACAGTATGACAGATATTACGACTTTTAATACTGACAGTACAAACACTACATAATATAATGAACAGTACGATAAGTAAACGGTACATTAAGAAATAAGAGATATGACAAACTTTAATAATGACGATTAATAACCCATGCTACAAATAATAACATATAGATGATTGGGAGTGTAAATAACCCAGGTCCACATTTTTCAGGACTATGCAGACAGAAGAAAGACATGATTACCACCACGACGGTGATGACCATAAGAAAACACGTTTCCATCAGCTTCGCCATTTTTGCCGGGGAAGAAGAGAGAATGAATATGAAGTAGAACTTTGAGAGATGAGTTAGAATTTGATGTGAGATTTTATGGAAAAAATGAGAGGTATTTATAGAATGAAAAGAAGGATAGAGACGTTGGGGAATGAAGTGATTCCGTACAAAAAAGGAAAATTTGAGTGGTCATAGGATTTGAAAGAAAGTGTATGGTAGGGTTTGAAAAAAGAGATGTATAGAATAAAGTTAGGATTTGATTTTGAAAGAAAGAGATTTGAAAAGAAAGGAAAAGATTTTTGAAAATAATAGAATATAGTACCAAAATTAGTGGGAAACAAAAGTTAATAATAATTTACTTGTTACCAGTACAGTCTGAATCCCCGGACTCTGCGCCTGCAAAAGATTTAATTCTGTACCAATTGCGTCAGTACTATTTATCTGTAAATAAATCCCAAATAAATAGCGTGTGTGAAGTAATAAACAGTACTTGGCGTTTGTGTAAGAATAAATTCAACAGCGAGCCAAAATACCGTATAAAAAAAATTCTAAAAACCAAGTATTCATAAATCAGGATATTTATGGAATAAAAATCTAAGGTTATATGAAACTCCCAATTTTTAGACAGAAGTCTGTTGTCTTCTTTTTTTGAAAAAAGATGCGGGCAAATTTTGGGGTATAACAGTTGCCCCTATTCAATCTTCTTAAACCTGAAGAGATTGTTTGAAATCTGAAGGTAGAAGATGATTGAATATTTTCGATGCCCTGAAAATTTGCACTTACCTCCACCGGAAGAGATGTTGGAAATTGCTTTTGAATGTTGTTTGAGAAATGTTGTTGGCAGATCGAAACATTACCTGAGATGGGCTTTCAGATGCCATCTGGCAAATGTATTTGATGGTTTGTTCACCAGAATGAAGATGCATATTTACAATGGAGGAAAGGTGACATGTTTTAACCCCACACCAAGGGGCAAAAGGGTCATAGGTTTTCTCTATTAATCTACAAACTCTCAAGATTACGAATGGTGTGACACTACCCTTAGAAAAAAATCAAAAAGAGGTTCAGTCAAAGGAAACTCAAGAAGTTCCGATACGACGAAAACCCACCGCTAACAATTTATTCCTAACCGATTTGACGTGCCCAAGGAGAATTCGAGATTACCCTTTACTCCTACAAGTCCATGAACTAAGGAGTAAAACAAAGTCAACGGATTTACAAAGGAGATTGTCCCTAGGATCAATAGGTTTTGTCATGCTCAGAACTTCAACCCTTACGATCGCTAAGTGTTATTCAAGATAAAAAGTTGTACCTTCGGATTAGCAATTCTAATGAGATGACCATGCAGGTTTTAAAATCGATTCATTCACTCACAACTACGACTTTTAATTTCAAATTTAGTGTTATTAACAAACTTGAGGGAGAATGACGAATACAAATAACTAAAAATCGCTAAACATATGCTTTCAAGGTAAGACCGAGCCGACGATGTACATGCATTGTTTCAATCCCTAAATAGTTTGATTTCAACCAAGGGCAGGGTAGATTTCAATTAATTCGATGGCGTATTTTGGTTGTCAAGAGAATCAGTCAATACAAGCAAGGTTCAAGCATAAGGATCAAGCAAAGGTTCAAGCATATCTTCTTCCTCAATACATCATCAAGGATGTATCGAAGTCAAAGCTTACAAATCAAAGTCTACATGGAAGTCACAATACTCAACATCCAAGTATCAATATTTCAAAAGGAGCATTCAAACAAAAAAAGGAGGAAAGCGCCCGCTAAATCAAAAATGGAAAATTCCATGAAAGAAAACAAAAATGACTTAGGCAAAAATTAGCGCATCCCGTTGGATCAAATTCAAAGGAGTTGGTTCATGCAAAAATAAGGGATAGAGACAAAAACAAAGGCGAAATACAAAGGATAATCTCGTGACTGCTAAACCATCAAAGCTTCACTTCAATTCTTGGATCTTTACAACATTTTTCATCAGTGCTTGGATCTCCACTAAGGCTTCCGCTCAACGTCAAAACTGAAACGATTCTTTTGCAAACAGAGCGCAATCATTGGATTAGGCGAATTTTTAGGATTTGGAGAACATCAAGGAGAAAGGGGTGGGGTTAAATAAATTTTGAGCCTTATATCCGTTGTTTCTTAAACCACGAACCAGGCCAAGTTACAACATTCAAAAGTCCTAATTGAGGCAAGGTTAACTATGAAAGCATGTTAAAGCAGGATTTTGTTATAGTGACTCCTAAAGTTTGTTAAAACTATTTCTAACCACTACGCTTCCTCAAGCATGCATTTCTAATCATCCGGTCCTAATTCATAACGGACTTCGATTTCAAAACTTGCATCCGCATTGCATCGGAGTTACTTCTCAAAGGGTACGACATCATCTATGAATATACACTTAGCATCGAGGAGATCTCGAAATTGGTTAACCAAGGGAGATCACTTCTAATAAAGACCTTTGCATGGGGGAACCACATCTAGAGGGTTCTCCTAAACAGGGGCAAAATTTCAAGGATCACAAGGGCATGCAATCAAACACCCTATTCACTAGGGGCATTCTTCCTAAGGTTCAATCGACTTGGGGCACACCCCGGAGCAATAACAAACAGGGGCATGTCAAACATGGGAAGAATTCAAATCCAAAAGGATAGAACACTATGGATAGCCCTCCATATCCTGGAGACAAGAGCATACCCTTTAATCTAAACGTCAAAGCATATGACAAGGTTATTTCCCGGGGCACTTCCTTCATAGCTTGAAGATCAAAAGCATCTTTTTCCACTAAACATTGGGGCATTGGATATCAAATCCATAAGGTAAACAATTCAAAAGGTTAAAGGTGTGGAGAACCTCGAAAGGTTAAAGGTGTGGAGAACCTCAAAGGGTTAAAGGCGTGGAATATTTCTGAAAGCCAAACTGGGGCAAGGCGTACAACATAAGGAAAAGGCGTTATCACACTTTACAACCTTGAACAAATATTCCTCCTAACTACAATCTTCAAAATACAAAAATAGGGATTGGGAAGTCGCACTAACATCCTATCTTACAACATTAGCGAGTTATACGCTTTGGCTATCTTACATTCATTGTCCTTTCTAAGAACCTTTTTAGGTAGTCTTTTTAAGACATTTTCAGCCTTTCCAGGTAGTCTTCTTTAAGACATTCCTCACCCTTTGCTAAGAACCTTTTCAGGTAGTCTTCTTTAAGACAAATTTTCATACCCATTCCAGAAACCTTTTCAGGTAGTCTTATAGAAGACATTAGTTCATTCCTCTCGTTACATCAATCAACATATGCATGAGCATAAGCATTATCCGCATACGTAAGCATCACCAAGCCGGCATAAGCATAGCCGTGATATAGGGGCAAACATGGATTAAACAGGTTCAACGGGTTCAATAAGGAGATAAAATCTGAGGATTGACATCAGCATCAGCACACATACATACGCATTAGCATATGCATATCATCTAGTGCATTCACATACTATAAAAGCCCAGTTTCCAACCCTGGTGCTGTGATAGGTGTGTTTTCCGACCATCGAGTCGCGAGTCTCCAACCCTCGTGTTGTGATAGGTGTGTTTTCCGACCCTCGAGTCGTGAGTTTCCAACCCTCGTGTTGTGATAAGTGTGTTTTCCGACCCTCGAGTCGTGAGTTTCTAAACATATCGTTTCCTTTCCGACCCTCGAGTCGCGAGTTCCCAACCCCGGTGTTGTGATAGGTGTGTTTCCTGACCCTCGAGTCGTGAGTTTCCAACCCTCGTGTTGTGATAGGTGTGTTTTTCGACCCTCGAGTCGTGAGTTTCCAACCCTCGTGTTGTGATAGGTGAACTTGTCAGAACTATGACAAGTGCTCCTAATGGTGCAAGTGAAATGTGTCCGAATCAGGGCAAATGATCCAAATGGTGCAGGTGAGCTTGTCAGAACTATGACAAGTAATCCTAAGGGTGCAGGTGAAATTTGTCCGAATTAGGGCAAATGATCCAAATGGTGAAGGTGAGCTTGTCAGAACTATGACAAGTAATCCTATTGGTGCAGGTGAACTCGTCCGAACCAGGGCAAATAATCCTAATGGTGCAGGTGAAATTTTTCCGAATCAGGGCAAATGATCCAAATGGTGCAGGTGAGCTTGTCAGAACTATGACAAGTAATCCTATTGGTGCAGGTGAACTCGTCCGAACCAGGGCAAGTGATCCTAATGGTGCAGGTGAAATTTATCTGAATTAGGGCAAATAATCCTAATGGTGCAGGTGAGCTTGTCAGAACTATGACAAGTAATCCTATTGGTGCAAGTGAACTCGTCCGAACCAGGGCAAGTGATCCTAATGGTGCAGGTGAAATTTGTCCGAATCAGGACAAATAATCCTAATGGTGCAGGTGAACTTGTCCGAACCAGAGCAAGTGATCCTATTGGTGCAGGTGAAATTGTCTAAATCAGGGCAAACGATCCTATTGGTGCAGGTGAAATTGTCGAACCAGGGCAAACAATCCTATTGGTGCAGGTAAACTTGTCAGAACTCTGACAAGTGATCCTATTGGTGCAGGTGAGCTTGTTAGAGTCATAGCAAGTGATCAAAGGGTTTTACGAAGGGTTCTTCAATGGGGTTTATCACGTTAGTCCCTCGACAGTGATCTTCTCCAAGACTACAAAGGGTTTTACAAAGGGTTACAACAGGATTTTTCAAAGGGCGTCTCAATTGGGTTTATCACGTTAGTCCCTCGGAAGTGATCTTCTTCAGAAAAAAAACTTCATCAATAACAGACAAAGGGTTGTATTTTTCTTTTCCAAAGTTACTAACATACTTCGACTAACATAGTTAACAGTCATGCATCATTCAATTACATACTTCATTCATACATAATGCACATACATACATCGCTCATTTATTTTGAGAAGCTCGCTGCATCATACATTTCATGCATCATAACATTGCATAAAATTCAGGTTGCCTTTTTAGGCCGTGCTACAATCAAAACACAGTGGTTCCTTTCGAAAGCATCTGCTTCGCATTCAAAAGAGAGGGGTATTTACCTAGGGTGGCATCTTTAAGCCTATCTCCCACGGAACTTTTTCCCAACAAATGAAAATTTCAGGGCATTTCAGTGTCCAATCATCTTCTACCTTTAGATCACGATAGGCAGACGTGCCTATCTGACTCTTCAGGTTTAAGAAGATTGAACAGGGGCAGCTATCATACCCCAAAATTTGCCCGATCAAATCTACGTCTGTTAAATCCATCAAGGGTCAAAATTAAGAGTCATGGGGTTTGACATTCCTATTGTCAAACCCGCTCTCTTATAAACCAGGTTGAGTTAAAACAGTGGCGTAATCAATAAGTGTTTAGGACCCAAACGTTGGGCCCAATTATTACAAGGATTTTATCATTTTTGGGGGTATTTTGGGTTTTACAAACATTTGTCTTGAGTATTATTATTTTTTATCATGACTAACTATTAGTATTTAGCATTATTAATTTTTATTATTGTTAATATTAATAGGATTAGTATTAGGATTAGTTAGGTTTATTATTATAATTAGTTTTTAGTAAATATATATTAGGATTATTTTTAGGGTAATGATAGTCTTATTAGAATTAATATTAATACTATTATTTAGGGTTAAGATTATTATTAATTTTAATAGAATTATCATTATTATTAGTTTCAATTATTGTTATTTATCATTATTATTTTTTTATTTATTTCTTTTACTCATTTAAAATGTTAAATAAAAATAGACTATATTAGTATTTTAATGTTGTTATTATTATTACTATCAATTATTATTATTATTCTTAGGCTATTAAAAAGGATAAAGAAACAAATCAAATTGGCCAAATTATATCTGTTCACGTTTCATGTGTAAGAGGACTAGATTTGCAAGCTTCCCAATATCCCTCTAAATCCCTTCAAATCTTCAACATCAAAACAAATACTGCAACAAATCTCAATCAGCATTTAATCAGATTCAATCAATAATTATTTGGGAAAACCTAAATGGACATTATAAAAGGGCATGAATTTCATAGTAAAAGGGGGATTTTTTTTGGGGGGTGACGACAAAAGGACCTGAGGCAGAGAACGAAAACGGTGAATCAAGAGGAGAGGAAAAAAAATTGCAGGCCTATTCAGATCATTGGACACCTCCAAATCGAATCCTTATGGTCTCCTGGATGTAAATGGATCCTTACCGTCAACCAAACCGATCCGCAGCATATCGCCATGTTCATATTTTTACGTCAAATATTTTCGAATCCGAAATCATTCAGAAACACATCTTTAATCGTGTTTAAGTGCATAATTGTATTCATAACATTGTTTGCAAGTTATCTGGGCTGTTTAATTGAAGTTTCGCTGCAGGTTGAGAGGTCCACCATTGTTAGGTTGACGAAGCTCCGAATTGGGGCTTCACAAGCGAAAATAGGTGAAATTGATGGGATCATTGGATTCGTGGGATTATATATGCTCTAACTGTACGGTTATCTCGAGTTTATTGGTTTTTATTAGCAGGTTGGGAGGGGAAAAACATACAGCCACGCATAAAGAAACCGTGGCCATAAGTCTGGACATTTTAGAAAGAAACGAAGGAGATGGGCTACAGTAGCGGCGCAGGTTTTTTTTCAAATTTCTGGGATGCGCTTGTTGTTATATTTTGCGCGCGTCGTTGGAAAAGTAACGAAAGATGCAGCCCGAGTGGTATGTATGTTTAGTGATCAGCGTGAGGGCTTGGGTTCGAACCCTGCCCTCAACGCTTTATTTTTTATAAAGTGTATGCTATAGTCTGTCTGCAGATCCTATGTTATCCCCTCGCAATTAACCATGGTACGCCTGCATAGAAAGACCCTTGGATGATCTTGATGTTAGATCCGACGCACATGAATATGCAGGAGTACCATACACCTTCCAAGGATGCCACCCAAGATAAAAAGCCAGGTTTCTTATATTATTTTTTCGTATTATTTAGTTATTTTGATTAATATTAATTATAATAGTTAGTTTAATTAATTTATTTAAATGGAATTAGGACAATAAAATTAGAAATAGGCTAATGACTAGGATTTAGGATTTTCTCGATTATCTCGATTGTTCGATTTAATTTTTTTTAATCAAACTTTAATGGGTAAAAATCACAAAAATCCTAGAAGTTTATCAATGCATTAGGGTTTGTCCAATCCCATTACCTTTTGGCAAAACATTAACCCTTAAATAATTTTCTCCTCGATCCGACTATACCTATTAGTCGCATTGGCGAGAAATAAATTTAATCTAATTAATTTATTCGTTAATTTTAATTTAATTTAACTGGTTCTTGGCTAATTTTCTCCTCGATCCGACTAAACATATTGGTCGCATTGGCGAGAGATAAAATAATAAAGCACAGATAATGAAATTCATTGTCATGTAATAACCAAATCTATTGGTTATGAGAGACAATGATAAAACTCAAGATTTAATTACACAAAATGAAAAGACACTTTATTTGCTGCTCGTGACGACCAAATCTATCGGTCAGAATGGCCAACAATACCTTATCTAATTCGTTAATTATAATGATCAAATCCATTGATCATCGCACCTAACGAAAACACATCAAACCAGGGTTGTACGCCCAAATCTTAAAACACTCGTTCAAACTACGGATTTTCATCACTTCGATCAGGCAACTCAAAATGCCTTTCAAATCACAAATTCAAGACTACGATAGGCCATTCAAAAAGTCTTCAAACCACATCATATCAAATTCAAAGGTGTACAACCCTGTGCCCCGAACTACGTTGACTCTGATTCTCCATAAGGAGATACGTAGGCACTTGGCAACAAGGCGAGTCCCCCTCCCTAAAATTTCAATTCACTTAAAATCTCACTTTTCGCCCTCTTCACTTCTTTAGCTATAAAACCTTAGTAATTTAAGCATAAACCTCCGTCTCTCAATTCAAAACCTTAGGAAAGGGTTAAGGGTGTCTAACACCTTCCCTTGGCCTGATTATAATAACTTACCTAGATTTCTTAACTGCGTAAGGTTTCCTACTTGCCCTGGTAGAATAGGTGGCGACTCTAAATCTTTAATTTTTTAGGGCAGGTTGCTACACCAGAGGAATGATGTTCCTTTTGATCTTTGGAGTCTTCAGCCTAGCTTTCTCTCTAGAATCTCTCACATGATTCCACATGTGGATGAACAGAATGTAAGGAAGATCTACCCTCTCGCCTTTTCCAATACAATACAGAATGTATTGTTGATCTTGGTTAATGTAGTTTGGAGAGACTGTAGCCTTTCTGTGGTAGATGCAACCCAGAAGAATCTTGGCCCAAATTCTGTAGGGATCCTTCAAATCCTTGATACCAATATAACCTTCTCCAGAAGTGAAGATTTCAGCATAGACAACATCCCAACTTGTTCGGCCTACAATAGCTCCAGCAGCACCTAAACAATTTTCGAGACCCAACAATATTCTGATTAGGTTTTCAGTGATAGAAATTTCTTGACCACAGACGAAGGAGAGAATTTCCTTGGGCATAAGTGTTGCATGAACCCAAAACTCCTTCACCAATTCTGGGTGAACTTGTCCAATAAGACGGTTGAAGAATGGTTCCCAGCCTTGAACTAGCATATTGTTCTTCAAGTTAAACCCATGTTCTTGAAGATTCTCAAAGTCTACCATTGTTTCACTGAGAACTTCCAATTTAGCCATCGGAATTAGACAGGTCTTTAATGGAGAGAAGACAGTTTGTTGTTGTTGTTGAGAAGATGAAGCATTGTGTTGAACAGACGAAGAAGCCATTGATGAGTAGTTGAGTTTTCTGAGATTCTTTCATATCGGGTTTTGATGAAGACAGAAAAGAAGACAGAAATGCATAAAATACAAAGAGAGAGAATGGAAAGAGGGAAAATATGAAATTGAAATGCAATTTATAGAACCAGATTTGAAATGAATATGCAATGGAGTTATGAATGACACGGTTACAGAATCTGAATCAATTATCATAAATGCTGAAAGATGTTAGTGGAGGTTAACGTGAGATTTGAAAAGATTTGCACAGTTACATAGGGCGGCGTCTAATCAACTGCACGCATGCTTCCCTTCTAATGAACACGTGGTCATCATCTAGAATAGCTGGTGACAGCTGTTTTGCTTTAACAGAAGTTCCGAGTCATACTTAGGCACATGAAACGTTAGTAATAACAGTTTCAGAGAATCTATATGAACATACATAATCAGAACATCTGATAGGTAAAATAAGGAAAATAAATAAAGCATAATCTTCAAATTAACCCACATATCAGTTCATCTCATAACTTCATTCTGGGCATAAATCCATACTGATGTTCTTCAGAATGAACTTAAACCTATCTTCAACAAGGGGTTTTGTAAAGATATCAGCCCATTGATGGTCTGCATCAAGAAAGTTTAAAGAAAGAACACCCTTCTGAACATAGTCCCTAATAAAGTGATGTTTAATCTCTATATGTTTAGATTTAGAATGTAAAATAGGATTTTTAGATAAACAAATAGCATAAGTATTATCATAGAATATAGGAATGTTACTATCATATATCTGATATTCTTCTAGCTGACTTTTGATCCAGAGCATCTATGTACTACATCCAGCAACAGCTACATATTCTGCTTCTATTGTAGAGAGTGCAATTGTTGCTTGCTTCTTGCTGTACCAGGAGATCAGATTACTTCCAAAAACTGACAGCTTCCATAAGTACTTTTCCTTTCAAGTCTATCTCCAGCGTTGTCGCACGCTCGCGAAAAATGAACAGAGTCGCCACCAATATATTTATCCCATAAGGGAAAGGAATATCAGAAAACCTAACAAAGGAAGGAACAGGGTCTTGCGACCAGAGAATCAAGGTACGGGAGTCGGTTACGCGAGGGGAAGGTATTAGCACCCCTCGCGCCCATCGTACTCGATGGTATCCACCTATGTTTGTTTCTATCTAAAGGGCGTGTACTATGTCTATGTATACATGCGAATGAATGCAAAAGAAATACGGGGAAAAGAAGGAATATTTACAAGTGTGCTCGTTCAAGCCCCGCGACTTGATGCCTACGTATCCTTTTCAGGAATCAGAGCGCCGTAGTTCGGCTCAAAAGTTTTGTTTGTTTTTGTGTTTTTTAATTGGGCGGCGTTAACGTTCGCGCTCTTGCACAAGGGGACAGCCTAGGATGCAATGGAGCGGAAATAACGGTGCCCTTAAGAAAGCGAGAGAAGAGAGAGAGAGTTTGAGCGTTTCGAGGAAATCCCTTAAGCAAGGGAAACTCGAATTACTCTTTGGTTTGTGTTTTTTAGAGGTTGGGAACTTACGCCTGAATGGAACCCTTAAGCAAGGGAGCCACAAGCACTCGCACATCCCTTAAGCAAGAGAAGTTACAAGCTTCCATTCCCTTTTTATTAGTCAAAGTATTTATTAGTCATTTTTTATGAGTTTTCTTGGTGTTTTTTATGGGAAATTAGTCAAGTAGTTGTTAGGTGAATTAAAGTTGAAAAAAAGAATGCAAGAGTGGGAATTTCTACCTAATGTTATCATGGTTTCTACCTAAGGTTAGGATTTAAAAGAAGCATGAAAAATAAAGCGGTAAGTAGAATATTGAAAATGGCATGAAAAAGAACAAGTCAAAATATAGCACAAAAGTGGATTAAAATACTACTATTTTATTGATTTTTTGAGGGAAATTGAATCAAGTAAAAGACTAAACAAAATAGCCTGAAACTAACAATTCTTTTTATATTGATTTTATGAAGAAAGTTACAAGTAAGAGACTAAAACAAAATAGCCTAAAACTAGTATTTTTTAATGATCATTTTTTATGAAAGAAATTGAATTAGATTTAAGCAAAAATGAATTAAACCAAAGTTAGCCTAAACTAATATTTCTTGTGATTATTTTCTATGTGTCAAAATTGGTATTGAGGCCTAAGAATTATGGTAGAAAAATTAGCTTTAATCACTAAAAGAAAATAGAAAAAAACTAATTAAACTCTAAACATATTAAGGGAAACAGGGGGGTGTGATCTGAAAACATGGTGTCATGGTAATAGGGCGCAGGGCCCAAAGGAATTGGCCCGGGGGCGTTTTTGTTGGCAGAAAAAGAAATGTGTTGGGCCGTAGTGGAGGTGCATGCCAGAATCGTGTAAGGCCCAAGTGAAGTTTTGTTTTTGTTTCCAGCATTTTTTCTATGTCAAAAAAAGCGGTGTGATGGGCCTAACAATGGGGTGTGAATAATGATTCGTATCAGGCCCACGTTGATCCAAGACTTTTCCAGCATTCAGATTTTTTTACTCAATTAACACCAATTTATTCAAATCAAATGTCATTAGTTTTCATTAATCTCAGTTAATATCAGTTATTATGAAAATCTTAGGTCAATTAAGAGTACTAATTAATCCAAAAAGAAAACAAAATAAAATTGAAAGAGGATTAGGTTAAGAGATATGACCTTTGAAGTTCTTTCAACGAGATCCTTTTCTTCTCCTTCAGCAGCGGCGGCGAGTCTCCTCTCTTCGTCTCCGATCAACTCTCTCTGCCACCGCGAGTCAAGAACACGAAACCATCATCATCATGTCTCTCGGCCTCTCTGATTCGATCTCCGATTTCCCTCGCGGTTCATCGTCTCCTGCGTCTTTGTGTTGTACGTGATGTGTGGTGATGAACGTTGATGAAAGGAGGAGGTGAAACAAGGGTGAAGAAGGATGAGGCTATGATTCTTGCGCTGAATTCAAGATGAAGAAGGTTGACGCCTAAGAATGAAGGTCGAAATCGCGGTGGATCCGAAGATGTTGATGACGAGAAACTCACGTAAGCATTAACGTTACTCTTTCCCTTTCCCTATCCGATTCTTCTCCTTCTTCTATTTTTGATTCTTTTGCGTGCTGTATGTGTTGTTATTCTGAGTTTTGAGCGTGAGAGGTAGTGAAGCTTGATACAGAGTCATTCAGAGAGTTATGGAGGTGGTTGATAAGGGATGAAGGTTGAGCTCGGTTGAAGGTGAGGGAGAGAGATGATGGAAAATGAATTGAGAAAATTCTGAGATGAGGGAATGAGGATGAAGAATGTGATGGAGTTGCAGAGATGAGTGATGAATGATAGGTGGTGAAGATGAGAGAATGGAGATGAAGGTGATGGCGTGGAGAAGATGAAGATGGATGAGAGGAGAATGTGAAAATGGTGTGTGTGATAAAAATGGTGGTGAAGGTTTATGAATTGGAGGGAAATCTGTTTAAATAGAGGTTGAGGTGGTGAGAAATCGGTTAGAGAGTGAGAGATCAGAGCCATTGGATTAGAGGGGAGTTTGTTGAAGATTGAAGGCTTGGATTGAATCAGTTAGAAGTTGGTTATCTCTGTTTTTTTCAGTTGTTATTGTTAGTTATTCTGGACTCACTGAGTTGATTAGCAACTCAGTTAGTTACAAATCAGAACTCAGTTAGTTGGGAAAACAATTAGTTAGTGTGGGTTCTGTTAGGGTATTTTAGAGAGGTTAGAATGGTTAGAGAAAGTTGGTTAGTGACTGTGAGTTGAAATGTTAGTTAAAGGTTATGACAGTTAGGAATTGGATGGGGGAGAATTCTGTTATGAATGCTGTTAGGGATGTTTTAACAAACTATGCAGGGCTATATGTATTTGTGACTGGCTCATTAATGTATCAGTTTTGTATGATTGTATTTGACTGTGGTATGATGTATATGTAGGTAGATGCGTTAATGTGGTATGATCCCTGTGGATGGACTAAACTGTTATGAAATGCCTGAATTTTGGATGGTGTTTGAATGAATGCAGGGCTGACATATTGAATACTTTTTTTCTGGATTTTCAAATTGGTGTGGACTGATGCATTTGATTTGGGAATTGGTGCAGGTATATTTCCGAAGTTGCAAAGAGCTTCGCGCAAGGCTTCATGGTATGCTTATTCCAATTGGTATGTCCATTTGCTTGGTTAGTGTAGTTACTTTGAAATACAAGGCACATCTGTTGGAAACTGTTTTGGAATATTTTGTACATGGTGGGTGTGCTGTGGATGTATCTTAAATCTGAATGAACAGGCTGAGATAATGTGTGTGCAGTGAGTGAATGTGTTTTGAACTTGTAGTCTCGGTATCGGGGTATGACATTGTTTGAAATGTTAGAACTGGTTTGGTGTATTGTGGTTTTAAATGTATGGATTTGATCATGAATGAACTGCCAGTGTATTGACTTGAAACCTGTTTTGATTCTGATTTGAACACACTAGACTTGCTGAACTGTTCTTGAACTGAATTCAATTGTGCATTGAATGAGAATTTGACACTGTTCTGAATCCAATTTTGTTGCAGGTTTCTGTGAGATCATTTCTAAACTGTTCTCTTCTTTTGTGCAGCTGAAAGGGTCGGCTTTATGAAGGGATCTCGTTCTGTTTCTCCGCTGATCATGGCTCTTTATGCGGCTCGGTTTTGGCAGCAGGCTTGTATGCTTCACGGTATTGGCTTGAAGACACAATACATGGTTCATTGGGCACGGAAATTATTCATGAAGATGGGAAGAATTGGAAAGACTACGACGGGAGCTCGAGGAGGAAGAGGCAATGGGAGACCTTAGTCTTTAGGATAAGTTCAGGAATGTATTTGAATGAAATGATTTGTGTAATATTCTTGATGTCGATGTAATGTAATGCGATTTTCGAAAGTGTAACGGTGTATTTGGTATAGAATGATTTTTGAGAATGGATTCTGAATTTTGAGAAGTTGTAATGTAGTTTGAATTTGGATTTTGTAGTTGCAAATGGAATGGGCATTTAAAGCTTGAACTTGAATTACTGAATATATGAAAGATGACATTTGATGATTAGAAAAATGGTGGGAAATTGCTTGAGAATTTGAATGGACTTGAAGCTCTTGAATGCATTTTTATATGAATAATTCTTGTATAAGAATTCTTGGATAATTTCAAGTTCCAGCTAATCATGGCCAAAGAAATTGGTTTTTAGACACCTTGATCATGTCCAATTTTCAAACTATCTCATCCGTATTTTCTATCTGTATTCCAACATGCTTCCAACACGCATCCCTCAACAATTTTTGTTTCTTGATGATAAAAGCCTAAATCCCTTATACCATAGCACTTGTATCTCAAACCACTTCAATGATAATGTATTGAAGGAACCAGGGAAATAAACCCTAACTGTTTGATCTTGGTGAAAATAGCCTTGTAGCTTAATGACAAAAGAGTCCACAATAATCATGGATCCAAACCCCACTTTCACAGTCTCACGCTTTAAGGAGAACTAGATGAATCAGCGTTATTCGCTATGTACACCTCAAACCCTCATGAACACTGACATTTCAAAATCATCGATCCCATGCCAGATTTATTGGTTAATGATGCATGTTTTGTTAGATGACCCTAATGGATAGATGCGTATCAATGCGATGCTTAAGTCAGTTAAAAATTAAGGGTAGGACAAATTTGGGGTATGACAGCTGCCCCTATTTAATCGTCTTAAACCTGAAGGTGAGATTGGCGCTAGCCTTTCGAACATTCGAGGTAGAAGAAGATTAAATATCCAAGTACCAGAAATTTGTCCCAAGGAGATGGAGTGGTCTTTATTCTTTATTTTTGTTTTGATATCTGCTGGGGAAAGAGAGGAATTTGTTTTTCTGGTGGATATATTTACAGTGAACAATGGATTTGGATGGAGATAGCTTATAACGTGGTAGCGGTGCCGACACGGGGTTTTCAAAGGGAATGGTTGTATGAAACAGTGACCGAAAGGAAAAAGATCTCGTACGATCTATGACTCAACATCGACTCGACACCAGGAGAAGACCTGAGCATGATCTTCAGGACTGAAAGAATAAGATCTTTTACGATCTATGACTCAACATCGACTCAACATCAGGAGAAGACCTAAGCATGATCTTCAGGACTGAAAGAATAAGATCTCTTACGATCTATGACTCAACATCGACTCGACACCAGGAGAAGACCTAAGCATGATCTTCAGGACTGAAAGAATAAGATCTCTTACGATCTATGACTCAACATCGACTCGACACCAGGAGAAGACCTAAGCATGATCTTCAGGACTGAAAGAATAAGATCTCTTACGATCTATGACTCAACATCGACTCAACATCAGGAGAAGACCTAAGCATGATCTTCAGGACTGAAAGAATAAGATCTCTTACGATCTATGATTCAACATCGACTCGACACCAGGAGAAGACCTAAGCATGATCTTCAGGACTGAAAGAATAAGATCTCTTACGATCTATGACTCAACATCGACTCGACACCAGGGACAAAAGAAGACATTGTGTCAGACACTCCTCAGAGATTGAAGGTACCTCGCCTCGGCACCGTGGTTGGAAGAGATTTGAAATGTAGTAGCAGATATCAATCAGAATTTGTAAGGACAAATTTTTTGTGTGGGGATGTATTATTGTCTTGACTGGGTGCGGATTTGTATTATCTGGCTTATGCTTTGTATGCATGTTTGAATTTTTTTTGTGGCGTAATGCTCCATTTTGATGGATATGCTACGCTTTTGAGGATGTAATGTTATATGCAATGAGTACTATATGCAGAATGCCAAATAAAGGCATTGGTGATGTAAACACCAGGGAGAATCCCCTTAGTGTTAAGGACCATGTGGAGGTGCCAATAGATATTGGAATTTGATTTGAAAGATGCACTTTTCTTTGACTTGAAGAATGATTTCTGACTTCTCACCATGTGCCACTGCCTGAAGGATTTTCAGCTTGAGGAGATTCTCTCGCCATGTTGGGAATGAGAAATCCAGATAAGGAGCCTTGATTAGGGAAGTAGGACAACTCCTAGGAGAAATAAACTCCCATGCTTGAGGAATGGAACGAAACTCTCAGGAGAAATAAACTCCGTGCTTGGGGAGAGACCAAGGTTCCAGGAGAAATGAACTCCTATGATTAGGGAGAGGACAATAAAACTCATAAGATCGTGCCTCCAGTTTCATGACCCATGAAGGAAATTGCCCCAGTGGATCCTTGGAGAGATTTGTCAAATCTCGACGTAACTGCCCCAGAGTAGTTGAATTCAAGAGATTCCTCGACATGATTGCCCCAGATTGATCAAAGCTTGAAGGGATTTATCGACATGATTGCCCCATATTGATCAAAGCTTGAAGGGATTTATCGACATGATTGCCCCAGATACGCTGAATTTGAGAGGTCAAACCTCGATTTAATCGCCCCTGATTAGGTACATCTGACTAGAATCCTCAAGCTTTCTTTGTTTTGAAGTCAAACAAACATGGAAACAACTTTACCATGCTCAACGGAGTCTTCAAACTCTTCACCACAGAGTAGTCAAAGAACGCATCAGGTATTCATGCCCCACAGAGTTCTTTAGAGAATCTGCCCCTCGATGGTCAGCATTTGGGATGATTAGCTTTTACTCCTTGGAGTTCTCAAGTCTCTTGTACTTTGACATGATCAAGTTACTCACTGATTCTGATCTTTGAAAATTCCCTTGATGTTAAGCACATATTTTGCATGCAAAAGAATGTTAATTCTAAGAATGATAATTCTAATGCAAAGCTATGTTAGTCTTGAAGTTATAAACTTTTTATGAAATGAGGTTGCGACACAACCTCGATTTTTGCATGTGGAAGATAAAGCAAGCATACGATACCAACATGGATATGAGTCTCGCTTCATTGGGAGTCAGTTGAACGCTATCTCATCGGAGTGTGTTTTCAAAATAAACCCTACTTCAATTAGGACTTTTAAGGGTTGTAATTTGGCCAGGTTCACGGTTTTAGAAACAAAAGATTTTTAGGCTCAAAATTATTTGTACCCACCCCCTTCGTGATGTTCTCCAGCCCTATGTTCAATTTAGCTTGATACGAGTGTTCATCCCTCACAAGGAATTTGAAATGGTCGAGGAATCAATGAAGTTTTTTGGACATGGCGGTCGCTCACCTTTTATTCTTCCGATTCATGATCACACGACTTTGTTCTTGCTTGGCAATTTCATCATCTTTTTTTCTTTTGCCATTTTCTTTTCATCTTTTTTCTTTTCATTCTTTTTGCCATTTCTTTTTGCTATTATTTTTTCTGAACAAGTCGTGCAACTTCGCATTGTCTTTGATTTGTTGGAGGTGATCGCGACCGCCTCACTCCTTTGATTTGATGAAGGATTACCATTGTGGCATCGTCATCTCTTGATCTTTTGATGAAATAAGGATAATCATTGCGGTTTTGACATTCCTCAACCTTTTGGAGGATAACCATTGTTGTATCCTTAGATGCATACCTTTTTGGTGAGTTTTGAACACTCGATCAAGTTAAATGAACACTACCCTGCCCCAAGGTTAAAATAAGGGTTTTTATGATTAGAAAAGAAACTCCTTCTCCAAGGCTCAAAGGGGTTAACGAGGGTCTATCTCCCTTATATCTCCGGTGTTTGGGGATTTGAAACAATGCCTGTACATCCTCAGTAGGGTTTTATTCGAAAACACATGATTAGAGATTTTGCATTCTTATTTTTCATCATTCTCCCTCCGCTCTTTGCCTAAGCAAGCGATTAGCAAAGTTGGTATCGTAATGCCAAAAACATTTTATGAGTGAAAACGAATGGATTTCTTCAAGACGAACATAAGCAATGTATTTTTATTTTCATTCAGAAATTAACAAGTTTTTTACATGCTAGAAATGCTTAAACAAACAATGAAAAAAATACAATGAGAATGCAATAAGAAACTAAATGAATGCCATTGTTGAGGAGACTTGGCTCCGTCTGGACTTGTTGATCTTGAATACTTTTTTGCAGTTTTTTCCAAACACTTCAGATTACTCCAAAAGAGAACTCCAACGAAGTCATCCATGAGTTGTGAACTTTTGCCTTACTTTAGGGATTCGAGCAATGCGAGTGATGCAATGCTCAAGATAAGAGTACGTCTTGCTTATCCCTCGTGCGGGAGCCCTAAGCATAGTTTGCTAGAGTAGTAATCGTCATCATAAATGGGAAGAATCTTGTATGATCATCAACTCAAGAGAGCTACTTGTGGTGAAGAAGACCCAATACTAGAGTCTTAACCAATTGTGATTCCAACAAACAAGGAAACGAATGAGCACAAGGCAATCACATCAATTTATTTCTCATATTCTTCTTGTCTCTGTTAACTAGCAAAGCCACTGAGAAGGAGATCCTGAGAAAAGGCAACTGATATATGAAGTAGAACCTTGAGAATGAGAATCATTGTGAAGGACACTCTTGATTATCACACAGAAGAAGATTCCGACGGATTCACATAAGAATTTGTAATGCTTTAGGGATTCGAGCAATGCAAATGGCGCAATGCTCAAGATAAGAGTGCGTCTTGCTTATCCCTCGTGCGGGAGCCCCAAGCATAGATGTTGAAGAATTATTTGCCGTCAAACATGGAGGAACTTTGCGTGATCACCAAACTTAGAGAAGTTACTTGTTGCAAGGAGAGCTCAAACACCAACTGAAACACCAACCTCCACGGATACAACTGAGCATAAGAACTTTGAGAATGAAAGATGCTTCTACAAAACATTCTTGATTACTTTTTGAAAAAGATTCTGACAAAGTTGCTCGAGAATTTGTGGTGTTTTCATTATTATCATACCAACGAGTTCAAACAAGGAAGTAGCCTTCTACAAAACAGGAAATACTTGAAATGAGAACACAGAAAGGAAATGATGATTGCCATAGTTGAGGAGACTTGACTCCTTCTGGGCTTATTCTTCTCTTTTTTTTTTTTTTTTGTGATACATTGTGGAATACGGACATTCACTTATGCATGAACTCTTCGTTTTATGTGCAGGCCATTTGGAGTGAATGATATTGCTTTGGAATCAATGAGATCTTGAATTTGCTGCTTCAGCGCCCTACAATTCTCAATATCATGGCCAGGTGCCCCAGAATGGAACTCGCATCGAGCATTGGCATCAAAACTGGGGGGAAGCTTTTCAGGCATGGACAAATCGCGTAGCTCAACCAACCGAAGTTCCAGCAAGCGGGGAAGTAACTGAGCATAAGGCATCGGGATCGGATCAAGAACCCTCTGAGGCATCTTAGGTTTTTTCCCATACATCCGGTCTCCTTGATTCATTCTAGGGGCATGAACATTTTGACGTGGAGGCAATGGCACTTGAAATTGAGGGAGAGCTCCCTGAGGCATCCCATGAGTGAAAAGAGATCCTATTGGGGAGAAGGAATCAACAACTTCTGTTGCAGCAACAGGAACAACATCACCTTCCGTCCTTAATACCGTCTTCAGAACTTCCATGACCAAGCTCAATTGAGTCTTCAACTGACTATTTTCCTCCTTTAGTGCATCCTGATTATGGACCAAGTCTTGCATCTCCAACATAAGATGACCCATTTGTTCCCTCATCTCATCCATTTCCTCACGGAGTTGTTCCATAGTTGATTTTAGAGTCGTGGCGGTGAGAAGTCAAATTTGTTGTTGATCTTGAAATCTGAAGAGAAAGGGTCCCATAAGTATCTGAGAGAACCATGAAATGCATGATAGTTTGAATGCATGTTTCATTTATGAGAGATCCTAAAGTCTTTTCACACTTTTTTGTTCTCTTTTGGAATCAAAGCTTTTTGTATTTTTGTTTTTTTGTATAGAATATCTTTTCTTTTCTTTCCCTTTTTTTTTGCTTTTCCATTTCTTTTTTTTTCATTCTTTTTTTCGGAAATAGACTTTAGGATCCCTCACAAATGAAGTGGATGAAACAATGATGGTATGCAATGCAAAGGCATGGGATCAAGGTCCATATAATCTTAGTAACCACTGTACAATCCTCTGAATAACTGATATGAAACCTCTGTACAGGCCAAATGTCACAGGATCAAAGGTTCGACGCCTTTTGGAATACCAGAATATCAAGCACCATGAGAACAGACCAAATAAAGGTCCGACCTCAAACATGAAGAGCCAAAGGTATGTAGGAGTCAAGGTTTCCTGTCCCACCCCAATCTCACAGGTATGTAGTCTAGACACAGACAGGTGGTCCCTAATGGTCACTAGGGTCTACAGTTCCCATGGGGTACAAAGTGTTTGAGGCAACAAGCGTGCCAGACACAGTGTTCCATGAAAGAACCTCGCCCAGTTGTGGTACCCCATATTGAACTCATCCATAGCAAGCGCTACGGTAGTCAACATGAGCATCCACGCTAATCCTATGTGTCACTTGGCCTGGGTAGTGGGCCTTTTACCTCAAACAACCCCCCACCTGCAAAACAGAACAGAAGACCCCAAGGAACACAGAATATAATCCATATGCCTGATGTGCAAACAGAAATAAACATGACATGCAAGCAGAAAATAAACATGCAAACATATATATAAGATATAGACATAAAACAAATAAACACCCAATAAAATAAAACAAACAAAGGCTAGGATCGACTTGCTTAGGTATTCCCCAGCAGAGTCGCCAGCTGTCGCACGCTCGCGAAAAATGAACAGAGTCGCCACCAATATATTTATCCCATAAGGGAAAGGAATATCAGAAAACCTAACAAAGGAAGGAACAGGGTCTTGCGACCAGAGAATCAAGGTACGGGAGTCGGTTACGCGAGGGGAAGGTATTAGCACCCCTCGCGCCCATCGTACTCGATGGTATCCACCTATGTTTGTTTCTATCTAAAGGGCGTGTACTATGTCTATGTATACATGCGAATGAATGCAAAAGAAATACGGGGAAAAGAAGGAATATTTACAAGTGTGCTCGTTCAAGCCCCGCGACTTGATGCCTACGTATCCTTTTCAGGAATCAGAGCGCCGTAGTTCGGCTCAAAAGTTTTGTTTGTTTTTGTGTTTTTTAATTGGGCGGCGTTAACGTTCGCGCTCTTGCACAAGGGGACAGCCTAGGATGCAATGGAGCGGAAATAACGGTGCCCTTAAGAAAGCGAGAGAAGAGAGAGAGAGTTTGAGCGTTTCGAGGAAA
Organism: Vicia villosa; assembly: GCF_029867415.1. Taxonomy (NCBI): domain Eukaryota; kingdom Viridiplantae; phylum Streptophyta; class Magnoliopsida; order Fabales; family Fabaceae; genus Vicia; species Vicia villosa. The sequence goes on along the minus strand of NW_026705447.1, from coordinate 35,110 downwards.
TCCCTTAAGCAAGGGAAACTCGAATTACTCTTTGGTTTGTGTTTTTTAGAGGTTGGGAACTTACGCCTGAATGGAACCCTTAAGCAAGGGAGCCACAAGCACTCGCACATCCCTTAAGCAAGAGAAGTTACAAGCTTCCATTCCCTTTTTATTAGTCAAAGTATTTATTAGTCATTTTTTATGAGTTTTCTTGGTGTTTTTTATGGGAAATTAGTCAAGTAGTTGTTAGGTGAATTAAAGTTGAAAAAAAGAATGCAAGAGTGGGAATTTCTACCTAATGTTATCATGGTTTCTACCTAAGGTTAGGATTTAAAAGAAGCATGAAAAATAAAGCGGTAAGTAGAATATTGAAAATGGCATGAAAAAGAACAAGTCAAAATATAGCACAAAAGTGGATTAAAATACTACTATTTTATTGATTTTTTGAGGGAAATTGAATCAAGTAAAAGACTAAACAAAATAGCCTGAAACTAACAATTCTTTTTATATTGATTTTATGAAGAAAGTTACAAGTAAGAGACTAAAACAAAATAGCCTAAAACTAGTATTTTTTAATGATCATTTTTTATGAAAGAAATTGAATTAGATTTAAGCAAAAATGAATTAAACCAAAGTTAGCCTAAACTAATATTTCTTGTGATTATTTTCTATGTGTCAAAATTGGTATTGAGGCCTAAGAATTATGGTAGAAAAATTAGCTTTAATCACTAAAAGAAAATAGAAAAAAACTAATTAAACTCTAAACATATTAAGGGAAACAGGGGGGTGTGATCTGAAAACATGGTGTCATGGTAATAGGGCGCAGGGCCCAAAGGAATTGGCCCGGGGGCGTTTTTGTTGGCAGAAAAAGAAATGTGTTGGGCCGTAGTGGAGGTGCATGCCAGAATCGTGTAAGGCCCAAGTGAAGTTTTGTTTTTGTTTCCAGCATTTTTTCTATGTCAAAAAAAGCGGTGTGATGGGCCTAACAATGGGGTGTGAATAATGATTCGTATCAGGCCCACGTTGATCCAAGACTTTTCCAGCATTCAGATTTTTTTACTCAATTAACACCAATTTATTCAAATCAAATGTCATTAGTTTTCATTAATCTCAGTTAATATCAGTTATTATGAAAATCTTAGGTCAATTAAGAGTACTAATTAATCCAAAAAGAAAACAAAATAAAATTGAAAGAGGATTAGGTTAAGAGATATGACCTTTGAAGTTCTTTCAACGAGATCCTTTTCTTCTCCTTCAGCAGCGGCGGCGAGTCTCCTCTCTTCGTCTCCGATCAACTCTCTCTGCCACCGCGAGTCAAGAACACGAAACCATCATCATCATGTCTCTCGGCCTCTCTGATTCGATCTCCGATTTCCCTCGCGGTTCATCGTCTCCTGCGTCTTTGTGTTGTACGTGATGTGTGGTGATGAACGTTGATGAAAGGAGGAGGTGAAACAAGGGTGAAGAAGGATGAGGCTATGATTCTTGCGCTGAATTCAAGATGAAGAAGGTTGACGCCTAAGAATGAAGGTCGAAATCGCGGTGGATCCGAAGATGTTGATGACGAGAAACTCACGTAAGCATTAACGTTACTCTTTCCCTTTCCCTATCCGATTCTTCTCCTTCTTCTATTTTTGATTCTTTTGCGTGCTGTATGTGTTGTTATTCTGAGTTTTGAGCGTGAGAGGTAGTGAAGCTTGATACAGAGTCATTCAGAGAGTTATGGAGGTGGTTGATAAGGGATGAAGGTTGAGCTCGGTTGAAGGTGAGGGAGAGAGATGATGGAAAATGAATTGAGAAAATTCTGAGATGAGGGAATGAGGATGAAGAATGTGATGGAGTTGCAGAGATGAGTGATGAATGATAGGTGGTGAAGATGAGAGAATGGAGATGAAGGTGATGGCGTGGAGAAGATGAAGATGGATGAGAGGAGAATGTGAAAATGGTGTGTGTGATAAAAATGGTGGTGAAGGTTTATGAATTGGAGGGAAATCTGTTTAAATAGAGGTTGAGGTGGTGAGAAATCGGTTAGAGAGTGAGAGATCAGAGCCATTGGATTAGAGGGGAGTTTGTTGAAGATTGAAGGCTTGGATTGAATCAGTTAGAAGTTGGTTATCTCTGTTTTTTTCAGTTGTTATTGTTAGTTATTCTGGACTCACTGAGTTGATTAGCAACTCAGTTAGTTACAAATCAGAACTCAGTTAGTTGGGAAAACAATTAGTTAGTGTGGGTTCTGTTAGGGTATTTTAGAGAGGTTAGAATGGTTAGAGAAAGTTGGTTAGTGACTGTGAGTTGAAATGTTAGTTAAAGGTTATGACAGTTAGGAATTGGATGGGGGAGAATTCTGTTATGAATGCTGTTAGGGATGTTTTAACAAACTATGCAGGGCTATATGTATTTGTGACTGGCTCATTAATGTATCAGTTTTGTATGATTGTATTTGACTGTGGTATGATGTATATGTAGGTAGATGCGTTAATGTGGTATGATCCCTGTGGATGGACTAAACTGTTATGAAATGCCTGAATTTTGGATGGTGTTTGAATGAATGCAGGGCTGACATATTGAATACTTTTTTTCTGGATTTTCAAATTGGTGTGGACTGATGCATTTGATTTGGGAATTGGTGCAGGTATATTTCCGAAGTTGCAAAGAGCTTCGCGCAAGGCTTCATGGTATGCTTATTCCAATTGGTATGTCCATTTGCTTGGTTAGTGTAGTTACTTTGAAATACAAGGCACATCTGTTGGAAACTGTTTTGGAATATTTTGTACATGGTGGGTGTGCTGTGGATGTATCTTAAATCTGAATGAACAGGCTGAGATAATGTGTGTGCAGTGAGTGAATGTGTTTTGAACTTGTAGTCTCGGTATCGGGGTATGACATTGTTTGAAATGTTAGAACTGGTTTGGTGTATTGTGGTTTTAAATGTATGGATTTGATCATGAATGAACTGCCAGTGTATTGACTTGAAACCTGTTTTGATTCTGATTTGAACACACTAGACTTGCTGAACTGTTCTTGAACTGAATTCAATTGTGCATTGAATGAGAATTTGACACTGTTCTGAATCCAATTTTGTTGCAGGTTTCTGTGAGATCATTTCTAAACTGTTCTCTTCTTTTGTGCAGCTGAAAGGGTCGGCTTTATGAAGGGATCTCGTTCTGTTTCTCCGCTGATCATGGCTCTTTATGCGGCTCGGTTTTGGCAGCAGGCTTGTATGCTTCACGGTATTGGCTTGAAGACACAATACATGGTTCATTGGGCACGGAAATTATTCATGAAGATGGGAAGAATTGGAAAGACTACGACGGGAGCTCGAGGAGGAAGAGGCAATGGGAGACCTTAGTCTTTAGGATAAGTTCAGGAATGTATTTGAATGAAATGATTTGTGTAATATTCTTGATGTCGATGTAATGTAATGCGATTTTCGAAAGTGTAACGGTGTATTTGGTATAGAATGATTTTTGAGAATGGATTCTGAATTTTGAGAAGTTGTAATGTAGTTTGAATTTGGATTTTGTAGTTGCAAATGGAATGGGCATTTAAAGCTTGAACTTGAATTACTGAATATATGAAAGATGACATTTGATGATTAGAAAAATGGTGGGAAATTGCTTGAGAATTTGAATGGACTTGAAGCTCTTGAATGCATTTTTATATGAATAATTCTTGTATAAGAATTCTTGGATAATTTCAAGTTCCAGCTAATCATGGCCAAAGAAATTGGTTTTTAGACACCTTGATCATGTCCAATTTTCAAACTATCTCATCCGTATTTTCTATCTGTATTCCAACATGCTTCCAACACGCATCCCTCAACAATTTTTGTTTCTTGATGATAAAAGCCTAAATCCCTTATACCATAGCACTTGTATCTCAAACCACTTCAATGATAATGTATTGAAGGAACCAGGGAAATAAACCCTAACTGTTTGATCTTGGTGAAAATAGCCTTGTAGCTTAATGACAAAAGAGTCCACAATAATCATGGATCCAAACCCCACTTTCACAGTCTCACGCTTTAAGGAGAACTAGATGAATCAGCGTTATTCGCTATGTACACCTCAAACCCTCATGAACACTGACATTTCAAAATCATCGATCCCATGCCAGATTTATTGGTTAATGATGCATGTTTTGTTAGATGACCCTAATGGATAGATGCGTATCAATGCGATGCTTAAGTCAGTTAAAAATTAAGGGTAGGACAAATTTGGGGTATGACAAGCGTAATCAGCATCACAATATCCTACTAAGTTGTATTCTTCAGATCTTCTGTAGACTAAACCAACATTAGTAGCACCTTTCAGATACCTAAGTATTCTCTTAACAGCAGTTAAGTGAGATTCTCTAGGATCTGATTGGAATCTAGCACACAAGCATACACTGAATAAAATATCAGGTCTAGAAGCAGTCAGATAGAGAAGAGATCCTATCATACCTCTATAGATCTTCTGATCTACCTTCTTGCTTACCTCATCCTTACCTAAAACACAAGTTGGATGCATTGGAGTTTTTGCTTCTTTGCTATCAGATAGTATGAACTTCTTCAGAAGCTCTTTGACATACTTAGTCTGATGAACATAGGTTCCTTCAGAGGTTTGATTGATCTGAATGCCTAGGAAATATTTGAGTTCTCCCATCATGCTCATCTCAAATTCTTCCTGCATAGACTTAGCAAACTCCTTTCCAAGTGTAGCATTAGAAGTTCCAAATATAATATCATCAACATAAATTTGACAAATTAACATATCCTTTTTATAAGTTTTACAGAAGAGAGTTGTGTCTACTTTTCCTCTTGTGAAACCATTATCCAGAATGAAAGAACTTAATCTTTCATACCAAGCTCTGGGAGCTTGCTTCAAACCGTATAATGATTTCTTTAGTTTAAAAACATGTTCCGGAGACTTAGAGTCTTCAAAACCAGGAGGTTGGTGAACATAAACTTCTTCATCTATATAACCATTTAAAAAGGCAATCTTAACATCCATCTGATAAAGAGTGATGTTATTCTGAGTGGCAAAAGAAATTAACAATCTAATAGATTCTAACCTGGCCACTGGTGCAAAGGTTTCAGTGTAGTCAATGCCTTCTTGTTGACTATAGCCCCGAGCAACCAGTCTAGCCTTGTTTCTGATAACTTCACCTTTCTCATTCAGCTTGTTTCTGAATACCCATTTTGTTCCAATAATATTGAATCCTTTAGGTCTTGGAACCAGATCCCAAATGTCATTTCTTGAAAACTGATTTAACTCTTCTTGCATAGCAATAATCCAGTCAGCATCTTCCAGAGCTTTATCAACAGAAGTTGGCTCAATCAAAGACACTAAACCAAATTGACATTCTGCATTATTCTTTAGAAATGCTCTTGTTTTGATGGGATCATCTTTCTTTCCAATTATAACATCTTCTGGATGGGCAGAGATGATTCTTGAAGCGCTTCAGATATTCTGAGATTCTCTAAAGAAGCTGCAGCTTGATCTTCTGACACTTCCTTTCCTCTGGTCTTTTCATGATCTGGATCAGAAATGTCTATATCTGCAAAATTCTCATTCTTCTTTGTCTTTTCAATGCCAAGCTTATCATCAAATCTGATATTGATTGATTCCTCAACTATCAGAGTTTCAGTATTGTATACTCTGTAGCCCTTAGAGCGTTTAGAATATCCAAGAAGGAAACACTTCTGAGCTTTGGAATCAAACTTGTTCAGATGATCCTTAGTATTCTGAATATAACAAACACATCCAAATGGATGGAAATATGAAATGTTGGGTTTTCTGTTCTTCCACACTTCATAAGGAGTCTTATTTAGAATAGGCCTAATGGAGATTCTATTCTGAATATAACATGAAGTGTTAATTGCTTCTGCCCGTAAATGCTTAGCCATATTAATCTCATTGATCATGGTTCTGGCCATTTCTTGGAGAGTCCTATTCTTTCGTTCTACAAATCCATTTTGTTGTGGAGTTCTAGGACAAGAGAAATCATGGGCAATACCATTTTCGTTGAAATAAATTTCAAAGAATCTGTTCTCAAATTCACCACCATGATCACTTCTGACTTTTGTGATTTTACATTCCTTTTCAGATTGAATCTGATTACAGAAGTCAAAGAACACAAAATGTGACTCATCCTTGTGTTTTAAGAATTTACCCAAGTCCATCTGCTGTAGTCATCTACAATGACCAATCCATATTTCTTGCCTATGATTGATGTTGTTTTGACAGGGCCAAAAAGATCACCGTGCAAAAGTTCTAAAGGCCTAGAGGAAGAGACAACATTTTTAGATTTAAACGCAGGTTTTGAAAACTTCCATTTCTGACATGCTTCACAAAGAGCATCTGATTTATATTTCAGATTAGGGAGTCCTCTGACCAGATTGAGTTTGTTAATCTGAGAAATATTTCTCAAACTAGCATGACCCAATCTTCTGTGCCAGACCCACTGCTCTTCGTTAATAGACAGAAGGCAAGTAACCTGTTGGTTCTTAAGATCTGAAAGATCAATCTTATAAATGTTGTTCTTTCTTTTGTCTGTAAATAGGATTGAGCCATCCTTTTGACTATCAGCTCTACAAGACTTTTGATTAAAGATTATGTCATACCCATTGTCACTCAGTTGACTTATGGACAATAAATTATGAGCTAATCCATCTACTAAAAGAACATTAGTTATAGAGGCAGAATTACCAATACATATGGTTCCAGAGCCTATGATTTTGCCCTTCTGGTTCCCTCCAAACTTCACTTCTCCAGTAGATTTAAGTTCCAGACTTTGGAACATAGACCTTCTTCCCGTCATGTGACATGAGCACCCAGAGTCCAGGTACCATGACATGTTTGTCTTTTGTGCTTTGAAAGAGATATGCAACAGGAATTATCTTTTCCTTAGGTTCCCATATTCTCTTGGGTCCTTTGCGGTTAGTCCTTCTCACGTTCTGATTAAACTGAGATTTTACATAAATTTTTCCAGAATGTGCAACAGCATGTTTCTTTGTGTGTGTGAGATGGAAACTATTAGAGTGTGATGTGTGTTTGATATCATGAGAATGACCATACTTAAACTGTTCATACAAAGGTTTATATTCAATGATCATTTTATCAACACGTTCTAGTTTATATGGAATTTCTCCCTCAAAACCTATACCTATTCTTTTGTTTCCACTAACACCATAAATCATAGAGGCTAACTGACTTCTGCCTATACCTCTAGATAAGAACTTTCTGAAGCTCAAGTCATATTCTTTCAGAATATTGTTAGTGCTTGGAATAAACATGTCTGAACTTGAAGATGTTTCCAAAGATGCAACATCTTTAGTTAATTTTAAAACTTTTTCTTTTAGCTCAGAATTTTCTATTTCAAGTCTCAGTTTCAGATGCAAAAAACTTTTTGTATTTGAGACTAAGTTGACTCTTGACTTCCAGAAGTTCTGATAAACTAGAAACTAACTCTTCTCTAGTGAGTTCAAAAAATACCTCTTCAGAGTCTGAATCAGAAGTATATTCTTCTTCAGCATCAACTGTTGCCATGAGTGCTATGTTTGCTTGCTCATCTTCAGAGTCTGACTCTTGATCAGATGAGTCAGATTCATCCCATGTAGCCATCACGCCTTTCTTATTTTCAAACTTCTTTCTGGGCTTTTCCCTCTAAAGCTTAGGACATTCATTCTTATAGTGTCCAGGTTCTTTGCATTCATAGCACACTACCTTCTTCTTTCCAGATCTTCTATGCTCAGAAGATTCTCCCTTTTCAGGTTTCTTGAAGTTCTTGAATCTTCTCTACTTGCTTTTCCAGAGTTGATTCACCCTTCTGGATATGAGAGACAATTCATCTTCTTCTTCTGACTCTGATTCTTCAGATCCTTCTTCTTCTGCCTGAAAAGCGTTAGCACAATATTCATTTTTAGATTTTAAAGCAATAGACTTACCTTCTTCTGAGGCTAATTTGCATCAAGCTTAATCTCATGACTCCTCAAAGCACTTATAAGCTCCTCAAGAGATACTTCATTCAAATTCTTTGCAATATTGAATGTTGTAACCATTGGTCCCCATCGTCTGGGTAAACTTCTGATTATCTTCTTAACATGATCAGCTTTTGTGTATCCCTTGTCAAGAACTCTTAACCCAGCAGTCAGAGTCTGGAATCTGGAAAACATTGCTTCAATATTTTCACCATCTTCCATTCTGAAAGCTTCATACTTCCGGATGAGAGCCAGAGCTTTTGTCTCCTTGACTTGTGCATTTCCTTCATGATTCATCTTCAGAGATTCAAAAGTATCATGAGCAGTTTCTCTGTTTGTGATCTTCTCGTACTCAGCATGTGAAATGGCATTTAACAATATAGTTCTTGCTTTGTGGTGATTTTTGAACTCTTTCTTTTGATCATCACTCATAGTTTGTCTAGTAATCTTGACTCCCTGAGTAGTTACAGGATGTGTGTAACCATCCAACACTAAATCCCATAGATCACCATCTTGACATAGGAAACAACTTTCAAGCCTATCTTTCCAATATTCAAAGTTCTCGCCGTCAAAGACTGGTGGTCTATTGTAACCATTGAAGTTGTTACTTCCATTGTTACCATTGTTGTTCTGATCAGTAGGAGGTGGTACTGGATCAACCATTTTTGTGTTTTTCTCCTGAATCTTTTGTCTATCACTGTTAAGCGTTTGCACCTAGAACTGACGCTCTGATAACAATTGAAGGAGTGAAAAACACGTAGAAAGAGGGGGGATTGAATAAGGGTTGTTTCTAAAAATGGAAGATAAAAAATAATCACGCAGTTATTTTTATCCTGGTTCATTGTTAATCAAACTACTCCAGTCCACCCCTGACAGAGTGATTTACCTCCACTGAGGATTTAATCCACTAATCAATCTTGACTACAATGGTTCTCCATTTAGACAACTTCTAAGTCTTCTAGAGTATGATGATCACAACTTGATCACTCTAGGAATTACTTTTACGAAACAGTAAACAATATTACAAGAGTTTAATGTGCTTCTTAATAAGCTATAATCACCAAGTGATTTTCTCTCAAAATTAAGTTCTGACACTCACTAAGATATTAAATTATTTGTGAGGGTGAAGATGAAATTGTTTGCTGTTTGTGTGATAACGTTAATAATCAATTTGGCAGCGTAAGATTACTCAGCATATATTCTCTAGTTTTCTTCAGCGTCCAGAGCATCACTTATATAGGCAATGAGAAAAGTGGCCGTTTAGGAGCATTTAATGCTTTACGTGAATAGTACACTGCTACATTTAATGTTTCATTCTTTTGTCAACTACCTCGAGCCTTGTTTCAACTGCTTTTGCTGACTTTGCCTTTTGTAGCTTCTAACGTTCCTTTTGTCAGTCAGATTTGACGTTGTAGCTTTTTCATCTTGTACTTGCTTCTGGACTCAGACTATTAGAATGACGTTTGAATATCAGAGTCTTCAGCATTGGTGCAGATTGTAACTTCAGTCATCAGACTTTGGAAGTTCATTGCAGCGTGATACCATCAGATCTTCAGAGCCTTGCTTCTGATTACCATCTTCTGATGCCTTCCAGATCATGTTCTGATTTTCTCAAGACCATCTTCTGATGTCTTCCAGACCATGTTCTGATGAAGTCATCCAGATGTTCTGGATCAGAACTTTTGAATACTTATTTAGTGCATACTCTTTTAGACTTTTCCTGAAATGGAAAACGTGAATAATTAGAGTACCACATTGTCTTATACAAAATTCATATATAATGTTATCATCAAAACTAGAAATATTGATCAGAACATTTCATGTTCTAACAGTTAGTGCTTTTATTGGCTGATTGGCATATATGTTTGGCTAAAACATAATAGCAGTAAAACGTAATACAATGTGTAATCTTGCAAATATAAAAGAACAAAACAGGTACAAGCAATATGTTATATGGAATGTCATGACATCAACTCATCACATTGTGCCTGCAGAACTGGAAGGAAGATTCAGTTTTTTACTCAACAGATACAGGATATTCGAGGAATATTTTGTAATCCTATGTGGTGCAAATTTAAAGGTCAAAAGAATATTGAAGAATTAGATCAGAAGATTGAAGATTCAGGAAGAATCAGATTAGAAGATTGAAGATTCAACAGTTTCTAATTTAGGAGATAAATTAGGAAACTCATGATTAAAAAGACCTTGATTGTAGCAGAAGATTTCTGCAGATTTGTAACAGCGAGTGCTGCGATTTATAAGCCCAAGTCCAATTGGGAATAGGTTATAAATATAAACCTTTGTAACCTAGTTTTGTAAAGAAAACCTTGTTTATAAAAGATGTAGTCATTAGGGTTTCTATAGGTAGACCACCCAGGTTGTGGGATGGCTGCCATGTCCTTCTCTAAACCTGTAGGTAAGAGAAGTGATTGTTCTTACTCGAAAACTGTAGGTAAGAGTTGAGTATTGTGTTCTTGGTTGAAGCTGTGAAGCAAGATCAAGTTATTGTTCATTGTTAATTGTGTAAATAGGTGTTGCAGGGTTGTAACAGTTAGGTATCACTAGGGAGTGAGCAGAGGTTCTCTTGTCTTGGATGAATGTTTGAGATAAAGGTTGCATTGGGTAGTGACTAGGTAAACCAGTGGTTGTTTATCTGTAAACCAGAGGTTGTTTACATAAAATAGTACTACTGATAGTGAAATCTTCTTCCTGGCTTGGTAGCCCCCAGAGTAGGTAGTTAGACCGAATTGGGTTAACAATTAACTATGTTATTTATCTTCTGCATTGTGTTTGTTCAGCCGTGGATGTTATGACATTGTGTTTGTTAGTTGTTCCTTTACAAAACCATCTAAAATTTACAATCTTGTTATGTTGACTGAACATATGTGATCCCAGTTCTCATTGACTCCTTCTTAGGGGTAATTAAAAGTTGGGGGATCTTGCTGTTCTGCCTCTGCTACATTAATAACAGATTAGATGTCTTGACATCGTGAATGACATCCTGAGTCTGTCATACCAGAATTTCACATGGGTAACTTGCAGGTGATTAGGAGTAGTTTGTTGAAGCTTAGAGGATCTCTTCAGAGCGTGTTATTTACTTTCTATTGAATAAAATGGGTCTTACTCTGATACATAACATCGGGGTTGAGATCATTTGTTTTGGAACTATTACATTATATTATTTAACTTAATATGACAGGTTACCTTTCATGGTATATAACTATTTTGGTTTATGATTCATGAATAATGAAGTATGAAGAAGTTTTATTAAGTATTTTAATAATGATATTTTGAACTATGAATTCTGCTGCGAAAAGTTGAATTATTATTGTTGTTGTTAAAGAAGTATTTGTTTTAAATAATTTTGAAAACCCGTGTTACGTAGCAAGATTTGTTATTTGATGTTCATATGAAGATGAGACACCCTTGATGGTGATTCTATTTTGTTTGTATTTTCGTAAAAATATATGCGAATTTTGTGTGGGTTTTTGAATGGTGTTACATAAGTGGTATTAGAGCAGGTCGGTATGTGCGACCAGATTTTCTTACAATGTACATGTCATGTTTGTCGATTAGTGTGAGTACACTATCCATATGTGGTTTTCTGAAGATTGGTTTCTTGTGTGTAGAATGGCTAGAAGAAAATGTTGCGATTGTTGCTACTTTGTAGGATGTTGCTCAGGCTGTGCAACAACATCCTAATGCTGGAGCGAATGATGGATCCCATGCGTTAGAAACGTTTCAAAAGAACCATTTGCCTACTTTCAAAGATCGGTATGATCCTGATGAAGCGCAAACTTGGCTGAAATAGTTTAGAGGATCTTTCATGTTATGGACTTCTCAGAGAGGCGTGGAAGGTGTGTTTTGGTATGCACATGCTGGCAGAGGAACATGATGAATGGTGGGTTGGTACCCGTCAAAGATTGGTAAATGTAGGTGAGGCTATTACTTGGGTTGTGTTCAGCAGAGAATTTCTAAGGAAGTATTTTCCTGAGGATGTGCGCAGGAAGAAAGAAATTGAATTTCTAGAGCTGACGCAAGAGAATTTGACTGTGACAGAGTATGCTTCAAGGTTTGTGGAACTCACAAAGTATTATCTACATTACAGTGAAGCGACTTCTAAATTTTTGAAGTGTATTAAGTTTGAGAATGGTTTGTGTTTGGAGATCAAACGGGAAATTGGATATCAACAGATTCGTAGGTTTGCAGAGTTGGTGAACAACTGTAGGATTTGTGAAGAAGATAACAAGGCTCATTCGGCTCATTAAAAGAGTTTGACTGAGAAGAGGGGAAAAAAACATCAAGAACGTAGAGATCCTTATGATGCTCCAACTTATAAAGGGAAACAAAAGGTTTCCAATGGGAAGAAGACCCGTGGGGAGGAGCTCCTGCTCTTGTCAAGTGTTATAGGTTTGGAGAACAAGGTCACTGTTCCAATGAATGTGAGAATAAGGTGCTGAGATGTTACAAATGTGGTAAGACAGGTCATCGTGCTCCTGAATGCAAGGACGATGGTCCGACTTGTTTTAATTATGGTGAACAAGGTATTATAGTACCCAGTGTCTGAAGCCAAAGTAGGATGCTAATGCAACCAAGACTAACTGTCGAGTGTTTTTCTTGAGCGAAACAGAAAATTCTAAGAAGGGCAACTTGATTCAAGGTACTTGTTTTTTAACATGTCAAATTGGTTGCTATTATTAATATTGGTGCTACTCATTTGTTTATTTAACTTGAATGTGCTACTAAGTTGGAATTAAAGTTATCTGATATGAATGGAAGTATGGTAATAGATTCTCCGGCTAGTAGTTCTATTACTACTACTTATGTTTGCTTGAAATGTCTTTTGACTATCTTTGGCAAGAGTTTTGCGATGGATTTGGTGTGTCTACCTTTACACTAAATCGATGTTATTCTTGGAATGAACTGGTTGGAATTTTACTATGTTCATATTAGTTGTTATGATAAGACTGTGAGGTTTTTAGAGTTTTGTGGTGGTGGAAAGTCAATGTTTTTATCTGCTAAGCAAGTGAGAGGACTTGTAGAAGAGGAAGCACACACGTTTGCAATGTTTATGGCACTATATGTTGATTGTGAAGCTTCCAATGCTGAGTTGTCTATTGTGTGTGAATTTCCAGAGGTGTTTTCCAATGACATCAGCGATTTACCTGCAAAGTGTGAGGTGAAGTTTTCTATAGAGTTGGTACCTGGTACAAGTCTAGTTTCGATGGCTCCTTATAGGATGTTAGCTTCAAATTTGGGTGAACTAAAGAAACAATTGGAAGAATTGCTTTAGAAGAAGTTTGTTCGACCGAGTGTTTCTCCGTGGGGTGCTCCTATGTTGTTAGTTAAGAAGAAGGATGGTAGTATGAGGCTGTGTGTAAAGTTCATGCAGCTTAATAAAGTGACTATTAAGAATAGGTATCCACTTCCATGATTTGATGGATCAGTTAATGAGTGCTTGCGTATTTAGCAAGATTGATTTGAGGTCGGGTTATCATCGGATTTAGGTTAAACTAGATGATATTCCAAATACGACTTTCAGAACAAGGTATGGTCAATATGAGTACACTGTGATGCCTTTTGGTGTATCTAATGCACTAGGTGTTTTCTTGGAATATATGAACTGAATGTTCCATTCATATCTAGATAAGTTTGTGGTGGTTTTCATTAATGATATTTTGATTTATTCAAAATCGGAAGAAGAACATGCCGAACATTTGAGAATTATATTGCAGGTGTTGAAAGAGAAGAAGTTGTATGCAAAATTGTCAAAGTGTGATTCTGGTTGAAGGAAGTGAGTTTCCTTGGCCTTGTGATTTCAAGTGGTGTGATTATTGTCGATCCTTCTAAGATAGATGTTGTGTTACACTGGGAGACTCCAAGGTCTGCTACTGAGATACGAAGTTTCCTTGGTTTGTCAGGTTATTACCGTAAGTTTATTGAGGGCTTTTCTAAGTTGGCTTTGTCATTTAGTCAGTTGACTCAAAAGGGTCAAGTTGATGTTTAGGATGTCGCGTGTGAAGATAGGTTTGTGGAATTAAAGAAGAAGTTGACAGCTTTTCCGATATTGGGTTTGCCAAATCTAAGTGAACTGTTTGTACTTTATTGTGATGCTTCTTAAATGAGACTTAGGGGTGTACTAATTGTAACTCGGTGGGAGAACTGACTTTATATTTTGCAAACAATGTTGCGGTGTGCAAGAGTCGCCTCCGACTTTTATTTTGTCCAATTTTAGGAAAGGTATAAAAGTACAGGAAAGACCTTTAAGAAAAGAGTTTGAGTTCGGGGGGTAAGTTATGAAAAGGGAAGGTGTTAGCACCCTTTTCATCCGTAGTTATCTACGGGCTCTTAGTTTGCTTAGCTCGTTTTGTTTTTTTTTGAAAAAGAGTGGTGTGAAAAGTATTTTTATGGAGCAAGCAAACTAAAGGCTGCTTACCCTATGTTTGGTCTTTCCTATACTTTATACTTTCATTTAAGGGATAAGGCTAACCATACAAATTGTGGGTAGGTAGTTCTATCTATTGGACGTGTACGGGACATTGAAGGGTCATCGATGGTCATTGAAGGCAACATGATAGAGGTACCTTTTAGCAAATTCGAAGGGGCGATCATCACTTTTCGTAGGCAAAAATCGAGGGACGAGATCATACATTCGTAGGCAACATCGATGGTCATCGAGGGACTATGATATTTGTAATGATTTTTTAATCGAGGGGTTTTGCTGATGGTACCCCTATATTCGAGGGACACGACCATTTTTATTCGTAAGGTAACCAAGAGGGGCGTACCCTAGAGGTGAGTGAGTGCAAGGCGTGTTAGGTTCAGTTATTTTTATCTTGGACTTAGAAGTGATCTAACGATTGATTTTAATCTTCTCATGCAATCCTATAAGCCATATATCTAAACAGTTAATATTTACGGAAATTAAAATGCGGAAGGTAAATGTCCTACGCTATTACAGGGCTTTGGGGCAGTTACATAATTAGAGGTGCGAAAAGTAAATGTGCGAGAAAGTAAAAGTCCTAATTAACTATTACAAACCCAAATAAAAATAAAGAAATAAAATGTACAAAATAAAATTGCAAATGATAAATGTCCATGAAATTCGAGGGCCTCAGTATCAAGTGGTACCTCACAATCAACAAAAAAATGTCAGTACGGATATATACATAAAATGATGATGAGAAATGAGGTGAAAACGCTAACAAATAATCATGACAATTAACTAAAGAAAATTATAAATAAACATATTAAAATCTAAAAAGAAATTGAAAATTAAATAACATAGTTTTGTGTTTTTGTATACTAATAAGAAAATTAAACTAAACCTTTTTTTGGTACCGTGGTTCTGCTTCCGGCGATAGCCCGATGGTGGTTTTGATTCCGGCGATGTGCGTGGCGATCACGGGGAGGCGAGGCGGTCAGAGATCCGAGATCGGCTGTTCGGCTGTGGTTGTTGCTCATGGGGGCTGCGCGCGAGTGGCGTTGTCGTGTGTGGCCGTGTGCGACGGCGGTGGTGGTCGGATTCGCTGCTGATGTGGTGATTCGTGAAAAGATTGTCGCTGCTGAAGTGTGTTGTAGGTCTGATTGGTGATTGTTGGCAACGTCGCGAATCTCTTGGTGTCCGACGGAAGTGGAGCGGTTCATTTGGATGGCTCCGATCGGTGGGAGTGGTCGCATGAAGGTCAGAGGCGGCATCATGGTGACGCTTTGGCTTGTTTTCCGGTGAAATCATTTCTTGCAGAGAAGCCATGTTAACAGAAGCAAAGATTGAGATTAGAGTGAAGTAAATAATGTTTATTTGTTTAGACAAGTATTAATTTTGTTTAAATTATTACTCTACAAATTATGTTGAAATGAAGTGAGTATTACTAATGAAAATTTGGTTTAGTGAAATTTGAATGGTTAAACTTTTGTGTATGTAATTGGTGTTATGTACAGTAAGAGATTTTTGTGTCAAAGAGTTGGCGTTTCTTTAGTTCCATCTCTGCTTGAGAGAAAAAGATCTAGATGAGTTATACCATATGAATTAAAATGGAGAATTGTAATATATACATATAAAATATAGAAAATTTTGTGAATTGTTAATAAAATGAGAAAATGGTCAGTCATTATTGAATAAAACAGCTACAGATGAAAATGCACCAAACGAGAATTGAACCCGTCCTTTCTTTCTTACCAATTGTGCTATGTTATTTATTTGAAATAAAAAATCCAATTGAAAGTGTATGAAGTATATGCCAGCATTTTCTATTTATTAAAATATAAGCAATTGAACCCGTCCTTTTTTATAAAACCCAATTTTTGAAATTGTTTTGAATTTTTGAAAAGTGTGGGCAAATTTTGGGGTACAACACTAACGCAAAATGGACAGGTTATTGCATATGATTTTAGGCAACTGAAGATTCATGAAAGGAATTCTCCTACACATGATTTAGAATTGGCAGCGGTGGTGTTTGTATCAAAAATTTGGAAGTATTATTTGTTTGATTCAAAATTCGA
Organism: Vicia villosa; assembly: GCF_029867415.1. NCBI lineage: Eukaryota > Viridiplantae > Streptophyta > Magnoliopsida > Fabales > Fabaceae > Vicia > Vicia villosa. Next base: position 18,666 of record NW_026705447.1, on the reverse strand, counting down.
AGTGTTTAGCGATCACAAAATTCTTAAGTACTTATTTGATCTGAAGGAGTTGAATATGAGGCAGAGAAGATGACTTGATTTGTTGAAGGATTTTGATTTTGATTTGAGTTACCATTCTGTTTAAGCAAATGTTGTTGTGGATGCTCTGAGTCAGAAGCCTTTGCATATGTCGATGCTTATGGTGCACGAGTTAGAAATGATTGAGAAATTCAGAGATATGAGTTTAGTGTACGAAGAGACTCCTCACAGTGTGAAGTTGGGAATGTTAATGTTGACTAGTGGTATCCTTGAATAAATTAGAGAAGGTCAGAAACATGACCCGAGTTTGGTTAACCGGTTGTTACTAATTAATCAAGGTAAGGGAGGTGAGTTCTAAATTGATGAGAATGGTGTAGTGAGGTTTGAGAATATAGTGTGTATTTCAGATGTACAAGAAATTAAGAGGAGTATTCTTGAAAAGGAACATCGAAGTGATTTGAGTATTCATCTCAGTGCTACAAAGATGTATCAAGACTTGAAAAAGTTGTTCTGGTGGCCCGATATGAAGAGAGAAGTGGCCTAGTTTGTTTATGCTTGTTTGACGTGTCAGACATGGGAACACGAGTACTAGATAAAAGGGTCTTATCCATTCTTGTTTCCGCCATGTAATTTTCGAGGGAGAAAACTATTTTAAGTGGGAGAGAGTTATAACACCCCGAAGTCTAAATTAATTATATAGTTAGTTATTAAATTGATTTAATGTGAATATATGAGTAGTATGATATATCTCTAAATATTGTAACACCCCAAATCTACTCCGCAATTTAATAAGAAATCAGAGTGCAAAATCTCAAAAACAACAACACATTTGAGGCATCACATTTTTAACTTAAACAAAATCTCATTCAAGCTCATAAATATAGATACATAACACATACCGACGGAGGAATCATAAATCATTAATCATATAAATCTCTTTAGTTTCAATCATCGCAGCGGGATTCACAAAAACTCTTAAAATTAAAGTCATAACATCATGGCCAACATGCCAACAACTAAAACATAACAACATAATTTAAAACAAGCGATAATCCCCCCCGAGTGCTACGTAATAGAGCAATGGACACCGACTCGAGCTACTAAATGTAACGGATAATCCTCGTCGTTACCTGCACCTTACCAACAAAGGGTAACATTCAAACAGAAGGGGTGAGATATCAAACAGTATAAAGGAACGTATGATAATACTCATAGCAAGGAAAAGATCATACATCGTTCACCACTTCTCATCACAAAACAACTTTTAAACGGCACAAGGTTATTAACCAATTATGACAACACAATCGAATTCACAAGTATGTTATCAACACGTCACAACAAAACATCTCATCATCTCAACAATTCAAATGCAAATTCATATGCAATTCATATGTGACTCACTTATGCAAACTCATGTGGTATAATTAGTAAAACTCCCATCGTCTCAAAAGTTGCCATTGGGCACATCGTCGCTTTTGCCATTATAAGGCCATCATCGCTTTTTGCATTTTCAGGCCATCGTCTCTTTATGCAATGGATGGGACTCAATGATGCAACATCCATACAAACACAACATTCGCAACATGTCACAAAAATTAAACATCACCAATTCAATATTGAAATTCAACGACAATAACACAATCATCACTATTCATAGTAATGCATCACTCTGCAAACATGTCGCTATGTTGTATCACCATACAACAATGTCCCGCTTCACAACATCAATCACAATATCAAACAGTACATTTTAAGAAAAACTTTCAAAAGGTTTTCAAAGGTTTTTCAAACCATTTTCATTAGTTAGACATTGATTAAAGCCTCACGGAGGTTCAAACGACGCTTAAAAAGGAGTTACGGATTAAAAGATACACCCAATAAAAGTTTCAAAAAGTTTTCAACAGCAAGGTTTGCTTAGCAATCTCAAGCGCGCTTGGCAGAACTAAATTGAGAAGTGAACCATTTTCGCATCTCCGCTTAGCGGACCAGCTCCGCTTAACGAGCTGGCGAATTTTCAAATTTGTTTCCAGCTGTCGTTTAGCGCACCAGGATCCGCTTAGCGGACGCGCGATTATGCAGAAAAACAACACCGATAACAGAAACGCTTAACCACACTTCTACCACCCAAAACCATTCTCAAATAGCAATTAAAGGCACATACAATCAATATCTAACATCATTCATTAGCAATCTTCATCAAAACATGATTTCAAGCATAATTTCATGAAAATCCAACATTAACCCTAAGATTCTACAACATACAATCAAGGTTACTACTCATATAATCAAAACCCACCATAAACATCATCATACACTCCCTTATCATGAAAGAATCTCACCCTTACCTTGGGTTTGGATTGAAGACAACTCTATCTTCAATTGGGAAACTTGATCTAGCTTCTCCTCTTCTCTTCTCTCTTTCTCTTCTTTCTCTAAATGAATTCTAATTTCTATTTTCCCAATTTCCTTGTCTTGTTAAACCCTTACTAATTTCTCACATTGCTAATGGGCTCTAGTTAGCACCTTTCAATTACTAATTTTATCTTAGGCCCAATAACTAATAGACTTACTAACTCATGTTATTTACTAATAACTCCCAATAAAATAACACAAAACCAAATAATCACATAAATAGCACAATCATCAATTAATTCACATAGCACACAATAACATAAAACACTTAAAATAAAACGGTCGTTACAACTCTTCCCCACTTAGAATATTTTCGTCCTCGGAAATTTACCTCAATCAAATAACTCAAGATATGACTCTCGCATCTTGCTTTCTAATTCCCACGTCAAACTCTCTCTGGTAGCTCCCGACCAACTACCTTCACCAAAGCAATCTCCTTTCCTCAAAGGTTCTTTGTCTCGCGATCCTTAATCCGTACCGGCATAGTCTCCACCGTGAGATTATCCCGTACTTGCACATTATCCATATGAATCCCATAAGAAGGATCAGAAATATACTTCCGAAGTTGCGACACATGAAACACGTCGTGCAAATTCGAAAGATTTGGCCGTAATGCCACTCTATACGCCACATTCCCAACGTTCTCCGAAATCTGATACGGTCTAATAAAACGAGGAGTGAGCTTCTTAGACTTCAACGCTCGCCCCACACCGGTCACTGGCGTGACTCTCAAAAACACATGATCACCAGCCTGAAATTCCAAATCTTTCCTCCGCTTATCATGGTAACTTTTCTGTCTACTCTGAGATGTCTTCATCTTCTCACGAATCAACTTAACCTTCTCAGTAGTCTCTCTAACAATCTCCGGTTTAAGTACTACACTCTCAGCAGATTCATGCCAACACAACAAAGTCCTACACCTCCGACCATACAATGCTTTGAAAGGCGTCATTCCAATACTAGAATGGTAACTATTATTGTAAGTGAACTCCATCAATGGAAGATAAGTATCCCACGTACCTCCCTGCTCAAGAACACAAGCTCTCAACAAATCCTCCAATGAATGAATAGTCCTCTCCATTTGATCATATGTTTGAGGATGATACGCCGAACTCAACCTCAACTTAGAACCCAGTGCTCCTTGCAAACTTTTCCAAAAATCTAAAGTGAACCTCGGATTTCGATCCGAAACAATACACAAAGGAACACCATGCAGCTTAACAATCACATTGGTATAAATCTCCGCCAACTTCGAAATTGGATAAGTGATGTTAATAGGTACAAAATAAGCCAACTTCAAAAAGCCTATCAACGATCACCCAAATCGAATTATGTCCTCTTACGGTATTTGGTAAACCCGTCACAAAATCCATTGAAATGCTATCCCATTTCCATTCCAGAACTTCTAACAATTGCATTAACCCTGCAGGCTTCTGATGTTCAACTTTCGGTTTCTGACAAGACAAACATGCCCTTCGTGAGGAGGTGAATCAACTAAAGTGTAGTGTGGAGGAGGTTAAAGGAAGTATGGCTCAGATGCTAGGATTCATGAAGGACCTCCTGAATAAGCAAGAAAAATAAAAAGAGGTTCAGTCTAACCCTTGTTCAGGATGAAATTCCCAACAATGAAAACCCGCTGCTAGGATTTATGCCAGGCTTCGGCCCTGCTAAGGACAGACTTCAGGTTCGATCTGTTAGGAGATCTATCAAATTCCGAGAGGAAGGAGAGACCTCTCAAGAAGGATTCACCCCCCCTCCACAGACGGAAGGGACATCCCGCACAGTTTGCATTCCTGCTAACAATATCCCTGAGGATGACGATTACCTGGATCTACAATACGAAGTACAAGAGGTGGACAATACAGACCAAGTACCTCAAACGAAGCAGTCTCTTCCCAACTCTAGGGAAGATTCCAAGGACAATGAACAGATCAAGGCGCTAGAGGAGAGACTAAAAGTGGTAGAAAGATACGATGTTTTCGATGTGGATGCCTTCGAAATGAGCTTAGTCTCAGACTTGACTATCCCGCACAAATTCAAGGTTCCCAACTTTGAGAAATACAAAGGACTCACATATCCAAGGAACCACTTGCGCATGTATGTGCGAAAAATGGCTGCCTATGCCCATGATTAAAAGCTGATGATACACTTCTTCCAAGATAGCCTAAGCGGAGTGTCTGCTGATTGGTACATGCAGTTGAAGAAATCCTATATCCGAAGTTGGAATGACCTTGCTAACACGTTCTTAAAGCAGTATAAGTACAACTTGAATAGGGCTCTCAACCGGCTGCAACTGCAAAATCTACCAAAAAAGAAGGATGAAGCATTCAAGGAATATGCACAAAGATGGCGAGAAATCGCTTCTCGAGTCCAACCTCCCTTGCTGGAAAAAGAACTGGTAGACATGTTTATGGGCACTTTGCAAGGACCATACTACGATAAGATGGTCGGAAGCGTATCTTCAGGATTCTCGGATTTGGTGGTCATTGGTGAAAGGATTGAAAATGGGATTAAAAACGGGAAGATACAAGGGGCACCCTCAGGTTCCTATCACACAAAGAAGTCGTACGATGGAAAAAAGGAACCTAACACTGTTGGGGAAATCCTGGTTAATCAGGCCCCGACACTACAACAGAAGGATCAGCATAAGCAACAGGGTGGCCAACGTACTTGGAAGTCCAAGCCTAAACTGTCATTTACCCCGTTGCACATGCCATTGTCTAAAGCTTTGCAACATCTTCTTAGTCAGAGCTTGATTACTCTGCTGCCTCCATACTCAGCTCCAGCTAATCTCGCTCCCGGGTACAAGCATCATGCTAGGTGCGCTTATCATTCTGATATTCCTGGTCACGATACAGAGGATTGTGGGCCGTTGAGGCATAAGATACAAGATTTAATTAAAGAAGGGATCATTGAGTTCGTCCATCCTGAAGAGCCTCACAAGTCTAATGTTATAGATGGCTAGAAGGAGGATTTCTTAGATCATTAGTTTCGTTTTCATTCGCAATTTCTTTTCTGTTTGTTTAAACATTGGTCTTACGACATACACTATGTACTTTACAATAATCATATGTTTGAGGATGATACGCCGAACTCAACCTCAACTTAGAACCCAGTGCTCCTTGCAAACTTTTCCAAAAATCTAAAGTGAACCTCAGATTTCGATCCAAAACAATACACAAAGGAACACCATGCAGCTTAACAATCACATTGGTATAAATCTCCGCCAACTTTGAAATTGGATAAATGATGTTAATAGGTACAAAATGAGCCAACTTCGTAAGCCTATCAACGATCACCCAAATCGAATTATGTCCTCTTACGGTATTAGGTAAACCCGTCACAAAATCCATTGAAATGCTATCCCATTTCCATTCCAGAACTTCTAACGATTGCATTAACCCTGCAGGCTTCTGATGTTCAACTTTCGGTTTCTGACAAGTCAAACATGCATACACAAACTGAGCTATGTCTCGTTTCATTTCGGGCCACCAAAAAAAATTCTTCAAATCTTGGTACATCTTTGTACCTCCTGGATGAATACTCAAATTACTTCTATGACCCTCCTCAATAATCGCTCTCTTTAAATCCACATCATCAGGAATACAAATTTAATTACAGAATCTCAACACAGATTGCGCATCCAACTTAAAGTCATCACTCTCTGAATGATCGATTCCAACCATCGAATCTACCAACTTCACGTCTAACTTCTGAGCTTCCTTGATACTATCCAGAAAATCATTGTTAATCTTCAGCATACCCAATCTAACACTCTTTGGTGTCACTTCACACACCAAACTCATATCTCTGAATTGCTCAATCAATTCCAATTCCTTAACCATCATTTCTGACATATGCAAAGTCTTTTGGCTTAAAGCATCGGCCACAATGTTAGCTTTTCCTGGATGATAGTTCAAACCGAAGTCATAATCCTTCAACAATTCCAACCACCTTTGTTGTCTTATATTCAACTCCTTCTGATCAAACAAATATTTCAAACTCTTATAGTCACTAAATACTTCAAATCTAGAACCATAAAGATAATGCCTTCAAATCTTCAATACCAACACAACAACATCAAGCTCTAAATCATGCATAGGATAATTCTTCTCATGAACTCGCAACTGCCTTGACGCATAAGCAACAACTTTATCATTCTGCATAAGCACACCTCCTAAACCCATTTTAGAAGCATCACAATATACCACAAAAGATTTTTCTGGATTAGGCAATATCAAAATCGGTGCCGACGTCAACCTCTTCTTCAACTTGGTAAAACTCTCTTCACATTGAAGATCCCACACAAAAGCCTTGCCCTTACAAGTCAACTTAGTCAACGAAAGTACCAACTTAGAAAATTCTTCAATGAACCTTCTATAATAACCGGCTAATCCCAAAAAGCTTCTAATCTTGGTAACTGACTTTGAAGTTTCCCATAACATCGCATCTACTTTAGATAGATCCACAACTATGCGATCACCTGAAATGACATGACTGGAAAACTGACTTCTTTCAACCAGAACTCACACTTGGACAACTTCGCATATAGCTTCTTCTCTTTCAAAACATGCATTACCAACTTCAAGTGCTCGGCATGCTCTGATTCTGATTTAGAGTAAATCAAAACATCATCAATGAACACCACCAAAAACCAATCTAGATACTCATGAAAAATAAGGTTCATGAACTCCATAAATACTCCCGGCGCATTAGTAACACCGAAGGGCATTACAGAATACTCATAATGTCCATAACATGTTCTGAAAGCCGTCTTCTGCATATCCTCATCTTTCACATTAATCTGATGGTAACCCATGTTGGATTAAAATATCCAGCGTCAACCTTAGGGATTCGAAATAAAAAGGATTAACATCCTCCCATGGGCGCCTACATAAGTGTGTTAGGTGGGTCAGAAGGAGGCCCCTTGTTAGATTCAATATAAGGAAATAGAGTTGCACCCTCACTATCAGCAATTGCTTTCAGCGTAGTGGTAGGTGCTTGATCCAGTTTATATGGTATCAGAGCAAGGTCATGGGTTCGAATCACCCCAGCTGACACTGGAGGGAGATTGTTGGATTAAAATATCCAGCGTCAAACTTAGGGATTCGAAATAAAAAAAGCTTAACATCCTCCCATGGGCGCCTACACAGGTGTGTTAGGTGGGTCAGAAGGAGGCCATTTATAAGATTCAGTATAAGGAAATAGAGTTGCACCCTCACTATCAGCAATTGCTTTTAGCGCAGTGGTAGGCGCTTCATCCAGTTTACGTGTTAGAACATAGTTTGATTCTGATCTTATCTTAATGTTTTGATGATAACAAGTAAATAAATTTTGTATAAGTAAATATGGTATTCTAATTATATATTTCTTATGTCAGAAGATGTCCTAATACAAGTACCATCTGAACTGAAGATTATGCAAAGCTGAGCAAATGTTAAAAAGGAAAGCTGTTGAAAAATTCTAAGAAAGAAACTTCTGAAGGCACCAATCGCAGCAGACAAACTCTATTAGAAATTATATTCAAGTCAGAACAAAAGTTGCAAACAAATGTAAAGTTCTGAATCAAGATAGGATTCCGTTAAAACATGATGATTAGTAAAATGGCTGAAGCACTGAAATGGAACAATTCCCAAGGATGATTGAAGAAGCAGCGCACATGCAGCACGTTAGAGAAACACAAAACAAAAAGAAAACATGCAACCATTTAATGCTTTCTCAAGATCAAGATAACAGACAAATATTCAAAGACATATATATATATATATATATATATATATATATATATATATATACAAGATCACTTGGAAAAGAAAAGTGTGTGGTGTGTGCATCAACAAAGAGCTGACATACACAAACTAAAAGAACAATAACACAAAACGATGAACGCTTGCGCTAAAGAATAGTTAAATTTTTTAGTTCATAGTTTCTGTACTAAACACTTTGTGAAATATCACAGTTGTGATTAAATCTTTCTAGAAGCAAATCTTGAACACCATTGTTAACTTGTAACAGTTTCTTGAGAGAACACTTGAATCAGATCTTTCAAGAGGTCTAGGACTAGTTTAGTCTTAGAGGTTTCTGGATCAATAAATGTTATATCTCGTGTGTCATACCCCAAAATTTGCCCACCTCATTTCATCTTTAATGGCTCAGGGCTTAAGGGCTTGCTCAAAGAAAATGGATGAGTCAAGGTCTCTAATGGATTTCATATGGTTCATTATGTTCCAAACCATCTCCATATCAAAAGTCAAGCTTCAACTCCAAGGATTTCCCATTCAATGGCTTAGATGATCCACAGTCGACTAGTTTGACCTAAAAGTCAACTATGGTCAAAGTATAGTCAAAACTCCTGATTTTTGGTTAACATCAATATTATGAAGTATCATTTATCATTTGATCAAAGGTTGATCATGATTCATCAAGGAAAAGCTTCAAAATCAACAAAGGGCATGGTTACTAAATTAGGGTATTGGTCTAAAAAGTCAACTGAACTTTGACCAGGCATAACTTTCACATGGAACATCATAAATTTTCACTCAAAAGCCTATTTTGAAGGAAATTGGATTCTCTACAACTTTGTGTCTTACATGCCAAGGCCAGAAATGCTTCATTTGGGAGATATGGTAAAAAAGATTATAGGTCCTTTTCAAAAGTCAACCAAAAGCAGTTTTTTGTCAAAGGGCATATCATCAAGATAAAATCTCCAAATGAAAAATATGTTCCAAAGTGTATTATATAGGACATCTTGAGGTTTCCAAAAAGTCCTAGAAATCTTTCATATCTTAAAAATTGAGGGAGATATGCCTTGTCAAATTTGGGCAATTTTGAAGGAAAAATGTGAAGTAAAAGGGGTTCAAATTGGAGTTTCTTGCAAATGGGCCTAAAATTTTAAGGTTTAATATTGGTCCACAAGCTACCCAAGCTATCAAATTCATTTGCCACAAATTAATAGATTTTATTTGATTTTATATGGCTTTTTATTCATTTAAACAATAATTTAAAGTCACATAAATCAAATAAAAATCAAATAATTAGTTATAGGCCTCATCATAATCAATTCTAATCAATATTTATTGCATATTTTCAATACAATTTCGTGTGCAAAGAGATTGGAAAGAGAAGGTGCATAATTGGCTAAATTTGGAAAGGGAAAATCAAGATTCAATCAAATTTGCAAATAATTGATTCAAAGATCTTTTGGACTATTGTTTTAACCTAATTCATTCCCCTATAAGTAGTGAAGACATTGCATAGGATTAGGGGTCGAAATTCTGGGCAGAGATGCATATGCAAGAACACAAAAAAACCATCAAAAACTTGGAATCGGTATTGGGGAATTAGGGCATTGCAAGTGGATTTGAAGAGTGCAAAAGATTCCTTGAAGCATTCTGAAGGTGTCTGGATCGTTACTCTGCATCAACACCCCCAGAACACCTCCATATAAGCCCAGGTATGTCGTTCTAAACTTAGGATCGATTAGAGTAATTCATGGATCTTTAGGTGAATTTGATTGTTGTCATACCCCAAAATTTACCTTCCACACTTATCTCATAGCAAAAGCAAGGTTCAAATCTCAAGACATGGCTTATTCAAATAACCCAGATAATTCACAAGTCAACTGATCCAAACTGAAAGGTCAATCATAATCAAGGCATGATTCAAACCATAATCATTGGGCAAACATCAAGTATGGGGTGCATAACCATCATTTGATCAAGAATTGATCATGATTCCATTAATAGAAACTCAGAGATGAACAAATACAAAAAGGTTCAAATTAGGGTTTCTTAGGAGAAAGTCAACCCAACTTTGACTGGGCATAACTTTCACATGGAACATCAGAAATTCCCCACTCAAAGCCTATGTTGAAGGAAATTGAATTCTCTACAACTTTGTGTCTCACAAGCCAGGGCTAGAAATGCTTCATTTAAGAGATACAAGGCAAAAGATTACAGGTCATTTTCAGGCATCCTTCAAAAGCAGTTTTTTCCCAAAGAGAATATGATCAAGATAAAAGCTCCAAATGAAAAATATGTTCCAAAGTGGCTTGTAGAGGACCTCTTGAGGTTTCCAAAAAGTATTAGAACTCCTTCATAGCCCAAATATTGAAGGAGATATGCTTGATCAAAGTTAGGTGATTTTCAGGGACCAAAAGTGAAAAAAGGGGGTTCAAATGGAAAAACTTTGCAAAAGGGCCCATAATATTTTCATACAAACTTGGTCCACAAGCTATTAGCATGCCCAAAAACCACTCACCACGAAAATTGGCATTATATTTGAATTAATGTTTTTTTATTTTCATTTTTATGATTTAATAAAGACTAAAAATCAAATATTTTGTTAAAATTATATTTTATTTGATTTCCAATCAGAATTAATGACCAAATATGATGTAATTTCGTGCATAGTGATTGGAGAAGGAAGTTAATACAAATTATGACCAAAATAGCAAGATTTTATTCAAGAAAATAAAATCAATTTCTCAAATTAGGAAGATTGGATTTAAGTGAGGTTTTGGACAAAGATTTACCCTAATTCTATTCTCCTATAAGTAGTAAACACTAGCCAAGAGACTAGGGGACGAATTTCTGGAGAAAAGAGGCCCGAGCAAGAACAAGAAAAGAGCTTCAAAAGTTGAATTCGGTTTTGGAGTTCTAGGAGGTTTCAACAAGAACCAGCGGTTGCAAAAGATTCCTGGGAAGATTCTGAACGTGTCTGGATACTAGCATAGCATCAACACCCCCAGAAATTTCTCCGTTTAACTCAGGTAGGTGATTCTGAAAACTTGGTCGATCTGAATGATTCATGCATTTATTTTGGAAATTGATTGCATGTTTAGGTTTGTCTTGTTGCTCTGATCGTTCCTGAATAAATTGTTTGGTGTTTATGTGCCTTAAACATGATTTGCCATTAGAGGCCGGTTTGAGTTCTAGGTTTTCCGATTTGGGGTTTCTTATTAGGGTTAAAATTAGGGTTAATTGAATATATGAATGAACTCGCGTGGTTTAGGTGAGACGATTGCAGGGGTCGCGAAAGATTTATGTGAGAGTATAGCCTAATCGCTATTTTCGTGTTCTGATTTGCTACGAGTAAAGCCGTAGCAATTTCGTAGCTAAATTTACAGGCCTTTAGGGAAACTTGCGAAGAAGATGATGCGTTGGCATCCGTTGGTTGGATCGTTTGAATTTCGCGCGCAGAAAATTCCATTTAGGGTCACATGTTTTATTTATTTGACTGGAAGCGTATAATAATCAGATGTGTGGTTTGGCTGAGTTGGTTGTGCAGCGCGCCTGGGAGTGGAGGGTCGTGGGTTCGAGCCCTCCCTCCTTCATATTTTTAAAAACATGTTTCCATGTGATCCCATGTGTGGACCGTCCTTTCGGGCCATACCCCTCCGTGGGTGGGATACGTGAACTGACTCTTTTTTGTCGATCGGACGCTTTCGCGTCACTTTTGAAAAAGTTTACAGAGTCGCCACCGACCTTTTATTTTATCCAATGAAGGAAAGGTTTATAAAAGAAACAGAAAAAAGACCTTTGAGAGATTCTGGGTAAGGGGGTAGGTTATACAAAGGGAAGGTGTTAGCACCCTTTGTATCCATGGTTATCCATGGGCTCTTTAGTTTGCTTAGCTCATTTGCTTTACTTTTCAATTGATTCGGAATGCTTTACCTGTGTTTTTGAAATACCTTTGCAAATAGAATTTGTAATGATCCTTGTGCGGATATATACAAATGCTTGTTTATCTTTCGAAAGATGTTTTGAAAAGATCGTTAATTTTGTAATGATCCGTGTTTGGATGTATACAAAATATTGTCTTTTGGAAAATTCGTTTTAAAAACAACAGTGTATGAGAATTTTGTTTGTTTTGATTTTGAGCAAGCAAACTAGGAGGTCTACCCTGAGTTAGGAGGTCTTTATCCTTGTTCCCTTTAAAAATCTATCCATTCGTCGGATATAAACAAAAGGTTCGATTTTGTACTCGAAACAGTAGAAATGTAACTTTGATTTTGAAAAGAGTGAAAAGGGGTTACCCTAGGAGGTGCAAATGTGATTGTGATTGAATTCAGATATTTATCTTTGAAGTTAGTGATCTGACGGTTCAGTTTTATCTTTGACATACACGCAGTTTATATGGGTGCTGGAAATTAAAATGCGGGAATGTAAAGTGCAGAAAGTAAATCTACGCTATTACATCGATTGTGCGGGAAATGTAAACTAGCCTATTTACATGAATTTGACATCCTATACATTTATCTAGGAATTTTAAATTGCAAGAAATAAAAGGCATATTTTTGTATTTTTGTGATTTATTTTAAATATAATTAATGCATTATTAATTAATTTAAAATAAAGAAAAGATGGAAATATGATTAAACCTAGCAAATAAGTTTAAAAATATGTACAAAATGTTTGTTAATTGATTTTAGAACAAAACTAATTTTTTTGGAATTTTTGAAATTTGTTTTTGGATATTTTAAGTTAATCAAAACATAATTATGCAAATAATTACACAAATAGTTAAAACTTAAAGAGAAAATTATCCTAAATATGTACAAAATTAGTTTATGATATATAAACAATATTTAACACAAAGAACAATTTTTTTTTGATTTTTTGACTAATTAAAATAATTAATAAGCAAATATACAAATACATACTAATTAATTATGAAAAATATTGAAATTTTGAAGAAAAATAAAATATTTTTGTTTCATAAAATAATATATTATTTTAGAAGTTTAAAATATTTTTTGTGGAATTTTTTGGAAGTTTTTAACTATTTTTAATTAATTTATCAAAGAAACTAAAATAAAAATAGAAAATAAAATTAAAAATATAAGGATACTGATCTGGTGTGGCAATTAATGAAGGAGCATGGTGAGCTTGCATGTGTGAGGCGTTGGATTGGCTTTGAGATTGATCCAAGGGCACAGATTTGTAGGTGCATGGTATGATGGTGTACACTGAATCCAAGGGGATTCAAAGTCTTTGCAGGGGCCCACGCTGGATTGACCAGCGAATAAGATTTGAGGGAAGGGCCACCTTGGCGCGCTGAAAAGTCAGACGAACCACGCTTGGACGCGTGGTCGTCTTCAACCTCCAGAAGTGAGGTTTTCAGCTTCAAATAGCGGGGGTTTTTAACCTCCCCTATTTGGACGTTAAAATTCCAGTTTTTTAACAACCTATGAACCTGCAAAAAATACGAGTTAGCAATAGAAACAAGTGACCCAGATCCACTAATTAGAGTGTCCTGAATCCAAATATGTCATTTGTTTTAAGGTTTGAAGCTCCTAGCTATGGATACGAAGAAGATGAAGCTTAAACACTCATGGACTCGTTTTAATGGTGGAGCCTGATCCTCACGTTGGAACACTCATGCTAAGGCCCAGATCACACATATAGGTCCCCATAAGGATGTTAGGGTGGTTAGTTTGCAGTGAAATTAGTTGCATATACAAAAACGAAAATAAAACTCATATGTACATGAAGAGCTTTAAGTGCTTTATACGACTCTCATATGTCTATATTTAGAGCTCAATCTTACTCTATAATGTTTGAGGAGATGATTAGAAGTGTTTATTGGTATTGATATTGATTGGAAATTTGAATTTGAAAATTACAAAGTATATGCAAATTTTGAGAATTTTTGTGATATTTCTTGCTATACTCTTGCCCTATTTCGTGTGTCCCCCTCGTCTGTCCTCCTATTGTGGATGTATGATGCTTCTTTTATAGCCCAAAGGCTGCTTGGAAGTGAAGCAAGAAGCCTTGTTGTCTTTGTTGAAAGTTTGATTTTTAAAATATTAAAAATCTTTGAATTGTTGACCAAGCTTGACTCCATTCAATGCTCTTGTCTTGCTCTTCAATTCTTGCAGAAAAAATGAAGATTCCTTGAAGTGAGTCATACTTGGAGGCCAAGCAACCATTATCCATGCATTTTCCTTTTAATTTTAATCTTAAAGTAAGATAAAATTATGCAAAAAATGGCCAATAAAGATGTGGGCTTTGTCTTGGTCGTGGGAGGCCCATAGTAACATGGCAAAGATGTTTGGACCATAAAAACTTGGCATCTTTTGGAAAAAAAACATTTTTGAGCAATGTTGATTTCATGCATTTTCCCAAAATTTAGCCAACTTCAACAAGGTGTAAATCCTTCAATTTTTGTCATATGAAGGAGATCTTGCACTTTTTGGAAACCTCAAAGAGTCCTCTAACCAATGTCTTTGGTCTCATGTCAAAATGATTTTTGGTTCTCCTTGTGTGTCCATTTGAAAAAAGTGTCTTTTTGTTGACTTTGAAAATGACCTGTAATGTCTTTGGCCATATTTTTCAAATGGTGAATGCTATGACCATGGGATCAATTGCATTTGAAAGATAATTGAATTTCCTTCAAAATGAGCTTTGGTTGACATTTTTTGGATGAAGGATGAGAGAGTTATGATCAGTCAAAGTTGAGTTGACTTTTCAGGCAAAAACCCTAATTTTGAATCTTAGGGTTTTGTTGATTTTTGATCTTTCCTTGATGAATTGTGATCATCCAATGATCAAATGTTGAATCCTTTGACAAAATATGGACTTTGACAAAAAATTTCATTTTTGACTGTCAGTTGACTTTTTTGGTCAAACGGGTCGTCTGTTGACTGTTTGAGCTGCTGACGGTGCGTCTGAGTGAATTGAAGTTTGAAAATTTGTATGATGGTACTTTGAGATGTATGGATGTATATGAAATCCATTTGAGCTCTCAAAACTTGTTGCTCCTGTTAAAACAAGAAAAACCCTGATTAGGGACTGTCTGTATAGGAGGCAGTTAAGCGTACCTGATTTTTGTGCAGTGTTGAGTTTCTGCTAATCATGTGATATTCAGAAGACTTCTAACACAAAAATCTTGGAAATTTGAATTGTGAATGATTGATTTGATTGATTGTACAAATCACTGTGAATTGTACTGTCTGCAGTTTGTCTGTCAACCGACTGTTCGTGTACTGAAGCAGCAGTTAAAGTGAAAAATCAACCGTCAAAGTTAATTTTCTTTTTTTTTTTTTTTTTTTTTTGTTGTTATTTTTGTTTTTGTTTGGTGTGAAGCATGAAAATTTATTTACATGACTTGTTAGAAAACAGAAACATAATAAATAACTGATATTTACGGTATGCGGGCAAAATTACCGATAATAACCTGAAAATTGTTAAATGCACAGAAATAGAAATATTTGACTGGCAGAAACACACAAAATATTATCTTAGTAATTAAGCAATATTATGACAAATAGTACAACATTTAATACTGACAGTATAAATATTACATACTATTGAACAGTACGATGAATAGACGGTACGTTTAAGAAAATAAGAAACACGGCAAACTTTAAAAATGACGGTTGATGAACCATGCTATGATCAATAACATGTAGAGGAGTGGGAGTGCAACCATTGCAGGTCCACACTTCTCAGGACTGTGTAGGCAGAAGAAAGTCATGATCACCGTAGCAATGGTGATGACTGTAAGAAACAGTGTCTCTATCCATTTTGCCATTCTTGCTAGGAAAGAAGAAAGAAAATGGATGATGAAGTAGAAATTTGAAAGATGATTTAGAATTTGATGTGAGATTTGTGGGAAGAATGAGAGGTATTTATAGAATGGAAAGATGATAGAGACGTTGGGGAATGATGTGATTCCGTACAAAAGGAAATTTGAGTGGTAGTGAGATTTGAAAGAAAGTGTAAGGTATTGTTGGGAAAAGAGAGATGGATAGAATAAAGTTGAGATTTGAATTTGAAAGGATAGATTTGAAAAGATTTTGAAAATAATGGAATATAGCACAAAAGTTAGTGGGAAAACAAAAACAATTGTTACCAGTACAGTGTGAGTTTCCAGCTTTTGCGCCTGCAAAAAGATTTAACCCTGCATGAACTGTGTTAGTACTATTTATCTGTAAAATAAATAAATAGTATTTGTGAAGTAAAGAACAGTATTTGGCGTTTGCGTAAGAATAAATTCCACTGTAAGCCAAGTTACTGTGTAAGAAAAATTCTGAAAACCAAGTTCTTCATATGTCAGGATATTTTGAAAAAATCCATGTTTATATGAGACTCTTAATTTTCATATTGAAACTTTCCTGAAAAAAGAAGTGGGCAAATTTTGGGGTATAACAGTTGCCCCTATTCAATCTTCTTAAACCTGAAGAGATTGTCTGAAATCTGAGGGTAGAAGATGATTGAATAAATAGATGCCCTGAAAATTTGCACTTACCTTGATCAGCAGAGATGTTGGAAGTTGCATTTGAATGTTGTCTGTGAAATGTTGTTGGCAGATTGAAACATTACCTGAGATGGGCTTTCGGATGCCACCTGGACAATGTGTTGATGGTTTGTTCATCAGAATGAATCTGTTGATTATATCTTGATGAAGGATTTGAAAGTTGATCATTGTGGAACCGTTTGAGGTATCACTTTAGATCTGCAATGTTAGATCGTTCTGGAACCGTCTGGGGTTTCGCCTTAGATCTGCAATGTTAGATCGTTCTGGAACCGTCTGAGGTTTCGCCTTAGATCTGCAATGTTAGATCGTTCTGGAACCGTCTGAGGTTTCGCCTTAGATCTGTAATGCTAGATCGTTCTGGAACCGTCTGAGGTTTCGCCTTAGATCTGCAATGTTAGATCGTTCTGGAACCGTCTGAGGTTTCGCCTTAGATCTGTAATGCTAGATCGTTCTGGAACCGTCTGAGGTTTCGCCTTAGATCTGCAATGTTAGATCGTTCTGGAACCGTCTGAGGTTTCGCCTTAGATCTGTAATGCTAGATCGTTCTGGAACCGTCTGAGGTTTCGCCTTAGACTAGCAATGCTAGATCGTTCTGGAACCGTCTGAGGTTTCGCCTTAGACTAGCAATATTAGATGATAAATGAGTTGAGAATGAGAGTTCTTCAGAGTGAATCTTTGGTTTGATTGTATCTGAAAGGACTGCTTGTTTGAATAAGTTTCAGGATGAACACTGCATGTGAGTGAGAACATCTTTGCTGAAGACATCTGTCTACCTGAAAAATCAAGTTAATAATATGCGATGTCTATGATGCATGTATGATATGAGATCCTCGAGCTAGAGGAGAAATATGCAAGTTATGTTGTGTATGAATATGCGTATGATGCATGATTGTGAATGTGAATATGAGTGTGAATGTGATGCATGGTTTATGCAGCTTAGAGCGTGTCAAGCTCCTGATTGGGAAAATAAATCCCAGCTTAGTCGTCAAGAAATGAAGGCATTGTGATTGGGAAAATAAATCCCTGCTAGCCATTTGGAAGTGAAGGCATCGTGGTTGTTGATGATCTTCTGTCTCGCTTGAGTACCCTGGGTTGGGGAAATTCTTTGAGAACCAGGATGTTCTATTGAAGGATCTTTGATTACTGCTCGGGGATGAACAGTAGTTTTGAGAGTTCGGACTGTGACGCCCTTTGGAGTGGGAATGAGGAAGATGCATAATCCTCCGATGCACTATCTGACCAAGTTTAGGTGCGGAGATCACACCTTCTGAAGACAGTAATCTGGAACAACCCTGCTGGGGAATAAGACTTCTTTCGAAAGAAAAATCTTTTTGAGGGATTTGTTGAGGAATGTGTCTCCATTGGGGAAACTTCCTTCTGATGCTGGTTTAGGATAATGTCCAAATAATTGGGACATGTCCGGAATGCTATTCCTGTTTTTCCTGGTAAACATCAATCATATTCAAATGCATATGTTCATTCAAAATATCATTGGGATGCTCGCGTATTCAAAACAGAAAAAAAGAAAATGTTAGTTATAAGCTGCATTGATTTTTGAAAAGGTGCCGTGATAGGCGGATTAGTATAGGGAGACAACAATCCTAGAAGTAGGAAATTGTCAGAAAGTTTTGAAAAGTATTTATGAAAAGAAATAGCTATGTGAGAACGATCCAGTCAAGTTTCAGTTCTGCTATTGCCAATCTGTCTTCGAGCATCTCATCCCTCACTTGTTGGAAGAAAGTGATTGCACTGATCGGTGTCTTTGAGGTGTTGAACCTTGTCGGTGAGTAGGCAGCTGAGCGGGACATAGTTGTATGCTTTATTCCCTAATTTTTGCCTAGGCTGCCCTTTCAGGTTTTCAGCCTACCGGGATTGTATTTGTTTTGTCTCTAATTTTTGCCTGGATCGCCCTTTCGGGTTTTCAATCCACCGAGACGCTCATTTTTGCCTAAGTTGCCCTTTCAGGTTTTCAAC